>NC_055977.1:22175874-22190874 GCF_018492685.1 Alosa sapidissima
CATTGCATCAATAATTGCATCATGCAAAGCCATTTCCGGCCAAGACGTATGTGTGTGTGTGTGTGTGGAGCTGCGTATATAGTGCCTGTGTGTGTGTGTGTGTGTGTGTGTGTGTGTGTGTGTGTGTGTGTGTGTGTGTGTGTGAGAGAGAGAGGGGTATATTATATTCCTGCCTTCTTGGTGTGAGAATTCACATAGTCTTCAGCAAGGTGCAGAAGTGGCCAATTTCTGGGACATAACAAGCTGTCAGTGGCTGGATTTCTCTCCCAAGTCTGCGAAAGCGGGTTTCGTCTAGCCAGTGAGACGATGCACAGGCAGGGAGAGAAAGACAGGTAGGAAGATAGATAGAAGGAAGAGAGAGAGAGAGAGAGAGAGAGAGAGAATTCTTTAGGTCTTATTAGTGGCCTCACCTCATGGATTTCTGGAAACCCGAACCTTCTGCAGCCAGAACAGGTGTCATTATCCAGCTTTGGTTTTTGGGCTCACTCAGTATTCCTTCACCATGAGAGAGAGAGAGAGGGGGGGGGGTCAGGGAAAGAGTCACCAAAGGTTAGAGAAAATAGGAGATGAGGAGGAAAAGGAATGGTGTGTGTGTGTGTGTGTGTGTGTGTGTATCTGGTTGTGTGAGGAGCTGCAGCAGCCTCATCTTCATATCCAACACACACTCCCGTTGCTCTGAAGACCGCAGCTATTGATTTATTCAGGGCCGAGAGCTGCACGATTAGAGTCGAGACAGGGCCCATCCATTTAGATACACCCTCATACTTCTGGTGCTCTCTGTCCCTCTGCTCTGACGCACACAAACCATACATACATATACATACATTACACACACACACACACACACACACACACACACACACACACACACACACACACACACACACACAGCTAAACACAACACAACAACATACACACACTCACTCACACATTCACATATTCAGATACACTGGCACACACAAACATGCAGATTATACACCCACGCAGGTTATATTGTATGTTATATACCATTCAATGTGTATATAGGGAAAGGGCAATAATTATGCACATGTGCTACACAAACGCCTCTACACATGCTCATGCACACACCAGGATTTGCAAAATCCTGAAAAAAGAAATCCCGTACGCACATATACAGCATACATGAAGGCACATACATATGAACCCTCGCATATGAAAAATGACTATTGAAGTCGTAAATGAGGCCAATAGTGTGCAAATTCAGCCTCCGTTTTCTGTGATGCACAACTTCCATGAAACCTCTCCATTTATCCTTCCCTCTCTCACTCCATTTTATATTTCTCTCTCTCTCCCTCTCTCGTTCTCCCTCTCTCTTTCTCTTTCTCTCTCTCTCTCTCTCTCTCTCCCTCTCTCTCTCTCTCTCTCTGGACTAATGGGCTGACAGCGCAGTGGTCCGCGGCTCGAGGAGGCTGATAAGCCATGAGGCATTTTAATATTCGGGGGCCGAGGCTCGCCGCCGCCGCCGTCTCTGGCAACAATTTGGCCGGGGCAGATGCTGATGGGACTGCTGGCATAATGAACACTGAACCCATTTCCATTGGACACACTCGCCTTTTATTCTCCATTTAACACCATTCTCCCGCCACAACCTTCTCCCCAAACACACACACACACACACATACACACAACCACACACACACACACACACACGGATGAAGAAGAAGATATTGCTTCTCTGCTTTCTGGGAAAATAAAAGAATTGTATTAAGAATATGAATTCACCCTCTGAAATGATTTTTTACTGCAAACCTTTTTTATTGGGTGGAAAACACATGGTGATGTATCTGTTTAGAAGTAAACTGGAGGCAAGTTCTGCTTGTTATACAGAGTAGAAAATACAAACTAAAAAAACCAACAAAATGCTGTCAAATAAGTCTTGGGCAGATCTAATTTAAATGAGTAAGTGTGTGTGTGTGTGTGTGACAAGTACTACAGCCCTCACTGTGGAGCCTTCGTGGTGGTCTCTGGGGGGGGGGGGGGGGGGGGGGGGGGTTAAGAGGAACAGCCAATGGGAGTGGTTCGCTGTCTCTAGTCGGGATCATGTTGACTTATCAGAAATTATGACACACTCTTCATTCCTCTGGACTGCTAAAGCACTCACCAAAATCACAGGAAAATTATGAGTGCTGAAGAGAAAAAAAAAAAGACAAAGAGGCAACAGACGTCAAAAACCTCAGACTAAGTCCACCGAGTGCACTGTGCACGCAGGCCAAGTGGCTTTCAAGCCCAATCCGCCCAATTTGGCTCTCACTTCTTCCTTCATCTCTCTTCCTCTTCATCTTTTTCCCCCTTTCATTCTTCCTCCTACCCTCTCCTCCTCCCTTTCTTTTTATTTTTTACCGGACTCGCGCTCGCTCCGTCAGAGTGGCCTTTAATTACAGGACGCGATTGGCAAGACGCTCAATTATCTTGTTTTTTGTGTTGTTGTTTGAGATGTTTTGGTGGTTCTTTCGTTTTTTTTCTCCCCCCCCCCCCCCCCTCCTTTCCCAGGGGGCCCTTGTTTGTAGTGCGCTGGCCTGCGTGCGTCTCGTTCGTCCTTGAGCGAGAGACCGGCTTGCGGTGGAGAGCGGAGCGGCGGCAGCCTGGAATGCTCCGTCGCGCGCCCTTGTCCCGCCTTTGATGTCGGAAAGGCGCTAGCGTTGTGTACGAGTTTTTCAGTGGTGTTTTGGGGAAGCGGTACATTGTTGATTTTTTCCAGTTTTCCTTCTTGTTCTCTCTCTCTCTCTCTCTCTCTCTCTGCCTCTCTCTGCTCTCTCGTTCTGATCTACACTGGCGCCTAGTTAGCGGCCAAAAACGAGGGAACACACATGTTGTACAAACATCCACCTCCGTCTCTGCCGGCTCCCTCAGGCTTGATGTACAGATGTCTGTCATAAGACATGGCTCCTTTTAACTGTCTGATCGGCCTCACATATCTCTCTCCAGCCAAGTCTGTTTGTGCCGCAAACACCATTGCATTTCAGGAAGTTTCCTCTCCCATCAAAGAGCCATCTGCGAGCAGGGGTTAAAGGCACTAGTGTGGGACAGACTCAATCAGACTCCAAACGGTTCAACTGGGTGGGAAAACAGGTGCGTTCTGGTTCCACCGATACAGGGCTTTTTTTATATGAAGAATGTGGTCGGGCTTTTTGCTTTTTATCTCTCAGGCCAACTTTTATGAAGTGTTTATGAAGTCTTTTATGAACTTATGATGGTGTGTGCCCATGTGTATCTACATAGGTTGGTAGGAGTAGATATCCAGATTTATGAACGGGAATGTGTGTGTGTGTGTGTGTGTGTGGTGTGTGTATTTTTGTGTTTGTGTTTCATAGGAGTGTATGCGTGCCTGTGTGTGTGTGTATGATTCTGTGTGTGTGTCTATCTGTAGTTTTTGTGTTTGTTTTTTAGTATATAGGAGTGTGTGTGTGTGTGTGTGGTGTGTGTGTGTGTGTGTTTATCTGTAGTTTTTGTGTTCTGTGTGTGTGTGTGTGTGTAACGCTGTGATTTTGTGCCTATGTGCGTGTGTGTGTGTGTGTGCGCGTCCATGTGTGAGGTGTCTCCATGTTCCGTCTCCTGTCCGAGGGGACGATTTATGAGCCTGTTTATGAAGACGTTGTCAGAGTTGCCACTGCGGTGCAGAGACGCACACTGGCTGAGACCACGCTCCTGAAATATCTCTACCCCTTCAACCGGCTGCTCAGAGTGGTCAGTGGGCCTCAGATATACACACACACACACACACACACACACACCACAGCGGAGCTCAGTCAAGCATGGTTGAGCAGTGTGCCAGCACTGAACTCTCCAGACCACTGTCACCAGGCAGCAAAACCCAGTGTCTGCTTAAGGTCTGTGATACACACCCACACAAACACACCCTCAAACACACACACCCACACCCACACACACACACACACACCAATGCTAACATACATATATACAAACCTTAGGCTGTAGCAGGAACCAGGTAAATACATTCTCAGCACGACCACCCAACACTTGGGATATCCCACCTAAACAGGTCCTAGCATGCATGTAGACCACATGATACACTGAATACTCAGACTCACACACACGAAAACCTCAGCTAACTTGTGTTACTGTTTACACTCACATTCACTAAACACACACACACACAGACACAGGTCCAATTTCCACTCCCTAGACAGCCATCAAACAGTCACACAAAGACAGACGTCGCACAGCCCTCCTTCTCCTTCATGCTCACCCCTCCCTTCTTCCTCCTCCTTCCTCCTCCTCCTCACTCTCTTCCATCAGACATCCAACCCTCCGTCCACTGGCCCTGTCTGCACATGTTGGCCAAGCAGGACTGAGACGGGCAAATAAATAAATAAATAAAAGAGCTGTCCCTCAGAAGCCCTGGACTGGCCTGGACTGTCCGTCTCCCTCTCCCGTCCAATCAGCCTCCCGCTTGCTCTCTCTCTCTCGCTCTCTCTCTCTTTCTCTCTCTCTCTCTCTCTCTCTCTCCTCTCTCTCTCTCTCTCTCTCTCTCTCTCTCTCTCTCTCTCTCTCTCCCTCTCCCTCAGACACTTTCCTTTTCCTTCTTTCGTCCACCTGTGTATCCTTGCGCTCACATAAGGGAGCCTGAATCCAGTTGTACTTCAAAGACCGTGAAATCTTTATTTAATCTTTATTTTTTTTTAAAAAAGAGAGAGAAAAACAAAACCTGGTGTGTCTTGAGTCCAGTGTATCGGAAGTGTGTTCATTTTTTATTCAAGTGAATGTAGACCCTGTCTCCCTCGTTGCAGTGTTCCTCATTCCGCACAGCTTGTCCACAAGCCAGTGAAGTTGCGTCAGAATGACCATCTCCAGCAAGACAACACTCACACCCTTACACGGACTCTTAGGCAGGATTTGGACTCTCTGGGAGGGATTTGGGGATTCATGTGTGTGTATATGTGTGACTTGGGATGTGTGTGTGTCTGTGTCTGTGTGTGTGTCTGTGTCTGTGTGTGTGCCGGGGTGGGTGGGTGTGTGGGGGACAGAGGTCGGCGCTTCACAGACTTTATAGGGTTGAGTGGCCTCTGGACTTCTGGCTGTCTGGCCCTGAACGAACATAAAGCCTGATCTCTACTAAGACCTGGATATGTCATAATGGAGTGGTTTAGAGAAGTGTGTGTGTGTGTCTGTGTGTGTGGTGTGTGTGTGTGTGTGTGTGTGTGTGTGTGTGCGGTGTCTAACTACTCTTTTGTGGGGTGACTCAAGAACTCTGTAAGCTGAGGTCAGGTTTGTGGGTTTCAAACTGTGTGCATATGTGGCCCTGTAGAGCCAGCGTCCCCCATGCCTGTGTCTGGACGGTGCGGTGGCCTGGTGACTGATTCCGTCACTGTTTGATAGGTTGACTCTGACATTTAACAGGTTCCCATCAGAGCTAGTTGGTGGTGGCACTTTATAGTTTCTGGTTGCTTTGAAATGCCATGCCTTTTACATTGGTGAGGAACAGCTCTACAATACTCCCCCACTGTGAAACAACTCACAACGCTCTCTTCAATTATGCTTCCAGTCCGTAGAAAATGACAAAAATGGTTCAAATCGCTTTCCTTAAAGGAGTAGTCTCTCCCCAGTTATCTGTGGGGTTTCAGCACAGCCTCATTTCTGAAGAACCTTCTTTTTTCTGAAGAACCTTCTTCTTTCTTCTTTAGAAAAAAAGTTCACAAAAAACAACAGTGAGTGATATTCTCTAGAATGGCTCTTTTTTACTGTGTAGATGTGAATGGTGGGTGGCCAGTTCTTCTCTGCTTTCTGAGATTTTGCTTTGTTGCACTCATTTTCTGCTGTGCTGACAAGAGAAATGGGTGACTGATGGCCTTTGCTTGAGTAGAGGAAGACAGAAATTCCAGAGTCAGAAATTACAGAGAACTATAGCCATATATTTGGCAGAGCATGTCTGCAGTGTTCGTCTGATAAAGGGCTCGCCATGTAACTTATAGTTATATGGTCTCAGAGATTTCACCTCTAACTTTCTCTTTTTCTTAGATTCTTCTTAGAACCTGCCAAGGATACCATTCAGTGCTGTGATGTTTAAGTGACGCTATGCCTGCTTCCATTGATACATGGTCCAAGATTGAGTGTTCATCAAATGAAAACACTTAGAGGAATTTCTCATTGTTAAGCGCTCCTTACATTTTACATAGAGGAACGTGTTGGCTGGAAATAGGAGTTAGTTCCGTTTATCTTAACATCTTAATCTTAATAACATATCTTAGTGACAAATATTTTGTATTTATTGACGGAAAAAAGATAACAACATCTGAGCCATAAACAATTCTACACAATCAATATGTTGCTTTAGGGGCACAAGGGCATAATTTGATTGGATGTTGAGCTCAAATACTAACAACCTTTTGCCAGGCTCTACCTTAAATGTTGTTGATTTGCATTCATGTCATCTACTGCAGTAATGTAACACATTAGCCTAGCAGCTATTAATGAAACTCGTGTGGTCACATGGATCCTTTTTCCTAGAATATTCATCTGCTAAAAGGTCCCTGCGTGGAACCCCCCCCCCTCCGTTCAGGGTGCACTCTGTTGGTGTAGTCGGCAGGATGGTTCCTCCGTTCGGCTAGCAGCCCCTGCTGTGTTGAGGCGAGCGTGCTGCTCTCATCAGCTCCAGTAGTTCAAACAGCCCTGTGTAATCTCTCCCCACCTTCAGCACACTCATTCCTGCCTAACTAGCCCGCGCCGCCACCACTGCCGCTGCCGCTGCCGCTGCCGCTGCCGCTGCTGCTGTGTTTGCCTTCCTTTCGCTTTCACTTGGCCCGCGAGCAACTGTTCCGGGGGACGGGAGGAGAGGGGAAAATGAGAGAGAAAGAAAGAAAGAGAGAGAGAGAGAAAGAAGAGCTTCTTCCCCCTCACTTGCAGGCCTCAGTGGAGAGCTTCCTCATGTATCACTGTCTCTATACCCCCCCCTCTCTTTCACACACATACACACACACACACACACACACACACACACACACACACACACACACACACACACACACACACACTTGTTCACCGTCTCTCTCTCTCTCTCTCTCTCTCTCTCTCCTTACTGCCAGTTTTCCTCCCCCTTCCACATCTCCTGCTTTATCTTTCTTTTTCTCTTTTTTGCTCTTCCCCCCATCTCCAGTATCTCGTATCCATCCCCACACTTCCTCCCTCTATCTCTCTCTCTCTCTCTCCCTACCTCCCTCTCTCTCTCTCTCTTTTCTTGGCTGTGCTGTGGCGGTCCCCCCTTGTGTAAACAGCAGGTCGGTGTGTGGACCGGCCCCAGCAGCAGCTCCGTCTAGACAGGGTTTCCTCCACTCTGTTTATTTTGCCTGCTATCGGAGCGCTGATGTGTACCTTCAGGAATGCCTGAGGGGGCTGTCTCTCTCTCTCTCTCTCTCTCTCTCTCTCTCTCTCTCTCTCTCTCTCTCTCTCTCTCTCTCTCTCTCTCTCTCTCTCTCTCTTCTGCCTCTCTCCTTCTCTCTCTCTTTCTCTCCCTATCTCTCTCTTTCTGTCTCTCGATTTCTCTGGATTGTTCACACTCACTCTCTCTGGTCTCTCCATCTCTTCTCTTTCTGTCTGGTCCTCCCAACTTTCTCTCTCTCTCTCCCTCCCTCATTCTCTGTCCATCTCTCTTTATCACTCCATTACCTTCTCTCTCTCTCTCTCTTGCTCCCTTCAGTGGCTGGACCGATGCTGGCCCACCCTGTCTGTCTGTATGCTATGGATCCCCACCAGATGTCTGCTCAAGCCTACACCCCCCACCCCCCCACACACACACCGCCTCTTTACCCCCCCCCCCCCCCCCCCCCTCATCTCCAGGGTGCTGAGGGAAAGCAGAGCAAATTTTGGGGGTGGAGGGGGTGTTGGAGATACATGCAGCTGCATTTATGATGACGGGTCTCTGTCTAGCTTCAGTGTCCCCCCCAACCCCCCCTTCACCATCCCAACAATTACACAGACGTACACACACACACACACACACACACACACACACACACCATATTCATACACTGCTATTCAATCTTACACATACTCAGACTTGCACTGGCAGTGCGCGTGCAGGAACGCATGCACGAAAATACACACACACTCACACATAAACACACACACACACACACACACACACACACACACACACACACACACACACACACACACACACAGCTCTCTCTGATTACAGAGCAGATCTGAAGAGAGAAAGTGAGTGAGCAAGAGAGGAATGGAGAGGGAGGGAGGAATAGACATAAGTACAAAACCTTAGCTGTTTTTAGACCTGCTCCCTTCTCTCTCCCTCCTCTTCGTCCCCTCACTTGTCAGTAAGTTTCCGCTCTCTCTCTCTCTCTCTCTCTCTCTCTCTCTCTCTCTCTCCCTCTTGTCCTCCTGCCTCCCTCTCTCTCACCAGATGTGGTTCCCTATCAGACTGTTAGGTCATTCACCTCCTCTTTCTCTCTCTCTCTCTCTCTCACTCTCTCTCTTTCTGTCCCCCTCTCTCGCTCGTTTTGAGGAGGGCTGGACTTACTGTTAAAAAACATATATCAGACACCCACTGGCAGCCAGACCCCCACCCCCTCCAACCCACCCACCGGTCCAGACAATAAAGCCTTTCACTGGGGCGTTGGGTGCTGTTAGTCGGGGGCACACTCTGGCACGAAACACCCCCACCCTCCCCACGCTCCGCACGCCTTCAAGAACTCCGCAGAGCCAACGGTTGCCAAAGCCAGAGTTGGGCTAAGCCTTCAGCCCCATAAGTGTCGTATGACTAAACATTGGGCCGTTTCAATCTGATGAATGATTGTCTGGCAACGCCAAGCGAATATGTATGTGTGTGTGTGTGTGTTTGTGTGTGAGTGTGTGTGTGTGTGTGTGTGTGTGTGTGTGTGTGTGTGCGTGCATACATTTTTTGTGGCACTGTTTTCAATGGATGTCATTTGGTAATTCACTACTGAATATTCAGTGGTGTGTGGTATATGTATGTGTGCTTTTGTAGGTGTGTGTGCATGTGTGTGTGTGTGTGTGTGTGTGTGTGTGTGTGTGTGTGTGTGTGTGTGTGTGTGTGTGTGTGTGTGTGTGTGTGTCCAGGCGTCTGTCCTCCCCGAAGTCCTGAAGTGGCAGTAACTCAAACTTTGATTGGCGCCTGTCTTGGCAGCCTGACCTGCTTTGCCTTGTTATGGGAGTGCCGTCTAATTCAGGCCCTATGTCCCCACCATCCCTCTCTCTCTCTCCCTCTCTCTCTCCCCCTCTCACCCTCACTCTCCCCCTCTCTCTCCCTCTCCCCCTGTCTGATGCCTTGGAAATGATTGGGACCTGGATTAGGTGGGAGAGTCAGGGTGAGGGCTCGCATCCCCTCCTGGATGGGAGTTTGGGGCTGTGGGAGTTTGAACTTTGTTTCTCTCTCGTCTCTGGAAGTCTGATCCCCATCTGCCAGCCTGGCTGTGGGGGAGCCCCTAGCTCCGGGCCACGTGCCTGTCACAGATTATGTGCATTTGAATTCAGAGACTACAGCCTCAGCCTCTGCCTTCAGCCTGGGAAGGGAGGAACGTATCATGGATGACTTTACCTGAGGGGGAAAGATGAGACTTTTGTGGATGGTGTGTGTGTGTTTGTGTGTGTGTGTGTGTGTGTGTGTGTGAGAGAGAGAGAGAGAGAGAGAGAGAGAGAGAGAGAGAGAGAGAGAGAGAGAGTGAGTATGGGTTTTTGAGCTAATTTATCCAAATCCCAAAGTGACACGAGTCAAAACTTACCTAAGGGAACAAATGACATCCATTAGAAAGTTATACAAACACGTCTAAGTCTGCTGCTGCTGTGTGTGTGTGTGTCTATGTGCGTGTGCCAGTCTGCCAGAATGTTAATTTACCTAAATCGGTCACAAGAGCCTTCTGGTAAGTTCCCATCTCTGAGTTGCACTGGCGTCTCTGCATCTTTCTGTGGCACTACTGAGCTGCTCTCCATCATAGCGCCCTCGACTCCCCTTCACCCCCCCTCCCCCCATCTGCCAAATGCAGCCTCCACCCCGAAATAGAACCATCAGGTAAAGCAGCTCATCGTCTTTGCACAAGCTCCGTGTTGACAGAATCCGATTGGGTAGACAGAGCAGAGGAAGATGGAGAGTGAGAGAGGGTGTGTGTCTGTGTCTTTATGTGTGTGTGTGTGTGTGTGTGGGTATGGGTGTATGTGTGTGTTGCAGGAGGTTGTTGCTAGGAAAATCTGTTCCTCTTGTGTCAAGGGAAGCTTCTGAGTGGCAGGTTTGCCAGGCCTTGCTGGAAGGTTAATAAAGCCTTTTAGACAGAATATGTCCTCCTCCTGACAGTTGAATTAATCCACTACAACTCACTTACAAATCTCTCCCTCTCTCCCTCCCTCCCTTCCTCCTTCTCTCTCTCTCTCTCTCTCTCTCTCTCTCTCTCTCTCTTTTCTATCCCTGCATGTGAGGAGTGTGTATATCTCTTTTAAGTCCTGATAACCCAGATCATCATTTGCATATCATTGCCTTCCTCTCTGGCGTTCTCCTTGTTGGTAGCCGTTGTTTGTCTCTGTGTTTAAGTGATTTGGGGGCGCAGCGATTGGGTCCTGCTATGATTGAAGGTTTGACCTCACACTGCGTTTTGTAAGACTCCCTCTGTGTTATTTTTAGCATGCTAAAATTGGGGCTGGGAAGTTTTAGACAGCCTCATCAAAATAAAGCTTAGAAGTGATAAAACTGTGTATGTGTGTGTATGTGTGTGTGTGTGTGTGAGAGAGAGAGAGAGGCAAATGGACCACAACTGTGTGTGTGTCTGTGTGTGAAGGTTAAGAGAATGTTAAGCTTTCAGTTTAGCTTGTACAAAGTTTGCAGGAATTGGAGAACGCCAGCGGCAGCTGAAAACAAAGACAGGAGGAGAGGAATGTAAACACAAGTGCAAATTGGGAGTAAACACAGGTTCATGTGGACATGGCTCTCTCAGTGACCATTTCCCTCCTCTGTTGTCCACTCCCACTTGTCCTCATCTCTCCTCTCCTCTTCTGTCCTCCATGTCTTTCCTGTCACCTGTTTCTGTTTTCATACCTCCTCTATCCTCTCTTGTCTTCTCTTCTCTTCTCTTCTCTTCTCCTGCATCTCCATCATATTCTTCTCTTCTCTTCTCTTCTCTTCTCTTCTCTTCTCTTGCATCTCCATATTCTTCATTTCTTTTCTCTACCCTGCTGAAAAAAAAAAACAGCCTGACCATCTTAAGGTTATTTGCTGGTTGACCAGCTTGTTGACCAGCTTGTTTGACCACCCTATGAGGGTTGACCAGCTAGACTAGCAAAACTCTTGCGAGAACATACATTTAGCTGGTTTATCCACCATACGATGGTAATTCAGCTGGTTTTGCTTGTTGTACCACCTGGCCTTGCTGGTTTAACTGGCCATTCCAGCTTATGTTGGTCATTCTAGCAAACCAGCATGACCATCTTACACCAACAATGTCAAGCTTGGCAGGCTGGTCACACCAGCATGACCATCTTCCTCAGATGGTCATGCCAACATGTCCACCTGGTGGCCCAACCAGCTACGTCAGCAAAAACCAGCAAGAGCTGAAAGACAACCAGCATAAGCTGGTTTCTAGCTGTTTTTTTGTCAGTAGGGTACTGTTTTCTTTTGTTTCCTGTCATATCGCCTTCTCAATATCTTTTGCTGTTTTAGTCACAGAAAGCCTTAGAAAGATGGCACATTTATAATACCTTCGTGCTTGGCTTTGATATTTACTCCAGGCTTTTCCAGGGTCTTCATGCCTTGTTCGAGCGTTTCACGTTATTTTTCCCTTTTCTTTCATTACTCCTCTCCACCCTGAGCTGCTGGGCTTTGATGTTTTCTTTTTTACTCATCAGACGCGCAAGTTGGCAGTTAATTTCTCTCCCCAAGGTCTGAAGATTAACCTCTACTTGATTTCCCTAATTAAAGTATTATGGTTACAAGAGTGGTGAAGTCACTCATTCATTTGAGACAACTATATTTCTTTTTTTTCTTTTCAATCTTTTTTTTTCCCTTTTCTGTCTTTCTCGCTCCATTCAGAGAATCATGCACCCTTGGCTTGTTAAAACAATTGGCTACAGGCATGAGGATTCACACCTCCCACGTAAAGCTTACAAAAGTGTAAACAGAGGATGTCATTTTTTTTAATCTCTTTTTTTTCTCACTCAAAAAAGCCTCAGTGATGCTGAAGGGTGCCCTTCAAAAAAAAGTTGAATTACCATCAATTTGAATTTCCATCAATTAACCTCTTCATCCCACTTCCCTCTTTCCAGGAAGTGGTGGAGCGGATCTCGGCCTTTTGTGGGGTGAAGCGTAGTGCGGTTTCAATCTCCCTTCTGGAGAAGCTCTGGAATGATGGAGGTGTTTGAGGGTGACCCTTTGCCGAGAGCAAGTGGGCCTGTTAGGGATTAGCCTGTCGCTAAGTGTGTGTGTGTGTGTGTGTGTGTGAAGGAGGAGGGGGTGCTCAGATCCAGATGGGTTAAAAAGTTGGAGCAGGTTGGGGCAGCGTGGGGGGTGGCAAGGGAAACCTGGGAGAGGCAGAGCTCGGTGGTGAGGCAGTAAGTGTTGCCACAACCGGTTCGATTCCAGATTACTGCTAAGCAGTGATATATTTTTAGCAATGTGTTTGCCCAATGTGTCCGGAAACATACAGGCATATGAACTGTAGATTGTCCTTATTAAGGAGGCTGTGCTAACCACAAATGAATTTGTAAATGGAAGGCAGACATGAAAGAAAATGTCATCCATCCAAAAAACACCCATGTCAATCATGTTTCTTCCACCATATTTCTCTTAAAAACATTTCCTATGACCTCTAATGGACCCTTTATGGCTGATATTAACTTCAATCATATGTCATTAGACTTCCAGGAAAGAGGCTGTGATGATGGGTTGTATCAAGCACAGACGGTGAGGAGCGCAACGTAAATACACGCCGACAGCGGGGTGGGTCTCCGTTGTACTGCTCACGCATATTAGCGCTAATAGAGTGTAATTATCTCCCAGAAGCCCTAATTGAGAAACGAGCCCAATGTGGAGGGATAATTTGAACAGGAAAATCCATTTGCACTGATGGAGAGAGAGAGACAGAGAGAGAGAAAGAGAGAGAGGAAAAGTTCTGAAAATGAGTGTTTGAAATTGAAGAGACAGAATACAACAGAAAGAGACACAGCTTGTACATATGTTTGTGTTAGTGTGTCTCTCTCTTTGTGTGTGTGTGTGTGTGTGTTGTGTGCGTGTGTTTGTGTGTGTGTGTGTGTGTGTGTGTGTGTGTGTGTGTGTGTGTGTGTTAAATGAGTACGGGGCAAGAACTGATACACAGCTAATATTCCTCCTCTCTTCTCTCCCCTGAATAGTAAGTAGGAAGGGGCACAGGCCAATCACCAATCAGCAATGCTGCTCTAGAATGCTCAGGATCCAGAGGCATTCAAATTGGCAAACATAGGCAAATGATAGGCAATCATAAACGTTTGCAAACAGTTTTCTGTTTACCTTGAGTTCTCCGCGAGCGTTTGCGAACACGCGAGGTAGTTCTGTGCGAACATACAGGGGAGCTGGATGAAGGGATGCCACTAAAATAGAATGTTTACACAACATTGTTCAAATTGAACTGTCCAGAGAAAACATGTTCCCCATGAACGTTCGCCACCATTTGCTGAACGCATCTCTGGCTTAGCCCAAACACTATTTTTAACTTTTTCCTCACTTGTGCCTCATAAACACACACACACACACACACACACACACACATACACACACATCTCTCTCTCTCTCTCTCTCTCTCTCTCTCTCTCTCTCTCTCTCTCTCTCTCTCTCTCTGCTTCTTCTTCTTCCTCTTTCTCTCTATAGCTAGAAAACTGAAGGGGGGGCCTTGCCAAGATCACTGTGGATCAGACAGATGATCCATTTCAAAAGGCCTTTAAAAGAAAGAAAGATAGAAAGAAAGAAAGCGAGAGAGAAAAAAGTGCAGCCCCCTACTCTCTGAAGACGAGTGAGCTTAATTATAAAAGAATCCATTCTGTGTGAAGGAATCCATGCTATTCATGTTCAACTTCTATCTTCCTTTTTCATAATGGAGGAGGCCCCCAAAGATTACTGAAGCAATCAATAAATCAGCCAGCATCAATTATGCACAGATAGTTGGGTGTCAGTGCTCACTCCTCCTCCAAGGCAGGAGGAGAGGAGAGGGAGGGAGGGAGAGAGAGAGAGAAGGAGGGAGGGATGGCCCCCATGGACAACAGGAAAACAGGGCTCCAATTTATAATTAGAATTTGAATCTTTTAATTGTCAGCCATGATGTTGTTTTAGTAGAAATATTCATTTTAACTGCATTTTTTTCTCCCGCATTTTTTGGCGTTCATTGTTTTTTAATTCAATACTTTGAATTCAGGCCTTGCTAGGCTGGATGAAAGTAAGAGCTTTCAATGCCCTGTCTAACACTGGAAAGACTACATTTGTACTAAGCTACCTCCCTTACAGGCAAATAACACACACACACACACACACACACACACACACACACACACACACACACACACACACACATACACACACACACACTCACATTGACTCTGTAACCATGGTGACCATACCAGCAAAAACCATTGAATGTTTGTACCGGTGTCAAAACATTAAGTTGTTTGGCAATGTTGAGTGCTAAAACTCTCACAAATTGTCATGGAAGTGCCCATAACCCCACAAACATTTGACAGAACCACTATTCAGTGCTTTCTCTTCTTTTCTTCTCTTCCTTTCTGTCATTCTTTCTCTCTCCCTTCCTCTTCAGTCTCGTCAACTCTGAGCATACTCACTTCTTAAACACTTTTTGTAGCAAAAAGAAAAGTTACTCAGACACAGCAGATTTATCAGTGTCTTTTTTCTCCCTTCTTCACTGTTTTCCCTCCCTCTCTCTTGTTCATTCTCTCTCTCTCTCTCAGTCTCTCTGCCTCTCTCTCTTTCTCACCACATCTGTTTAAGTTATCTCTTTGCAGTCTGGCGTTGCCATAGAAACCAAA
>NC_055977.1:22195874-22210874 GCF_018492685.1 Alosa sapidissima
TTGGATGATCCTTCGGGCTCTAGTTCTTTTTGAATTTTTAAAAGTTTCCCCTTGCGCTCCCCTCTAGTGCAGTATCAGTGTGGTATTTCTCGTTTTATTTGCGAAAACTGTTTGTAAAGTCAGATTTTTACGATGGGCTGTCAGGCTTGCCTCCAGCAGGCTAACTCCAGTCTCACAGGGCTTTTACATCAGTGCACTCAAGACTGTGAGGTAACGTGTGTGTGTGTGTGTGTGTGTGTGTTTGAGCGTGTGTGTTTGTATGTGTTTGTATATATATATATTTGTATGTGTGTGAGTGAGTGTGTACAGTATGTGTGTGTGTGTGGAGGGGGGAAGAGAGAGAAAAAGAGAGAGAGAGAGAGGTCTGTGTAAAATCTTAGAGTGTCACTTGCTCATTTTATCCATTAATTTATATCAGGCCATAAAGCTGAAGAAGTCCAAGAGGGAAAAAAGAGAAAAACATGAGTTATCGGCCTAGACCACATCATGAATATTTATCACGCTGTCTGTTTTTTTCTCTCCCTCCGCAACCACCACCCCCCACCACCTCACTCCTTCACTCTTGTTTCAAAGATAGGTCTGTTCATTTTGCATGTGTGTGGCCTTTTGAATGGATTCCTTCAAGCGGGAACCTTCCCGAAACGTTAAATTCCCTCAAAAAAAAAAAAAAAAAAAAAGCAGGAGGGGAAAAAAGAAAAAGAGTCCTGCCATCCATAGGCCAATTACTTCACCTCACGAAACCCCTTTTTAATAATCCGTCAGATGGACGGCTTTAAAAGGTGTCCATAGGACCCTGTGGAGTGGCGGCCAAGGCTTACTCCACTCTTGTCCAGCCCAAAGCCCTGTGACCCCTGACCCCCTGGTTCCGAGTCCCGTGATCGTTTTTCTGATGGGTCACCACGGTGGTCCGCTCTATTTCTGACCGGGGCCAGAGCTCACTCTGGAGAGTCTCCATGTTTCCACCCTTGTTGGCTTCCAAATGAAAAGCTCCAACACTGCAGACTGTCATGGGGAAACATGACTGGCTCTTAGGCAGACTCACTGTTGCCTCACTCGTTTGGATAGAGACGGGGGAATGCTTCCTGTGTTAATCTGACGCAGGCGGTTTACTCATTCCCCTCTGGCCTGTTTCTTTTTTTTCGTCGTGTTTATTTTTGAAATTCCCTGCCTTTTTTATCTTTTATAAATTCAATTAGCCATCAGGAGAGTGACAGAATAGCACCTGCCTCCACACGGTCTTACCTTTGCTGCTGTCAAAATGGCTCCATGCCTGATAAGATAGTTACCTCTCTCGCTCTCGTTCTCTCGCTCTCTCTCTCTCTCTCTCTCTCTTCCTTGCTCTGTTTTTCTCACCCGCTCGCTCTCTCTCTTCCTCGCTCTCCTCCTTTGATGTGCTTTGATGTGGGTGTGTGGCATGAAAGCTCGGGAAAACGCGGCAGAGGTGTGCGTGTTTCAGGCCGCTAGTTGATCCTTTTTTATTTTTTTTACAATTATTTTCGGGCTGGGCTGGGCACACCAGCTGCCATGTATGGGCATGGCGAGGCGCTGGCACAGATGCCACACTGCCGCGTCACATCAAGGGCAGTGGCATAGGAACAGACTTAACAGAAACTATTCTTGTGTGTGTGTGTGTGTGTGTGCACAGAACCAGTTTTTTAGTGTACAAAGCAATATGTGTGCCTCCTAGAGTATCACCCACCGGAATGCTAAAAGCATTTGTGTGTCTATTTTTCCATTTCTGTGTGTGTGTGTGTGTATGTGTGCTTCTGTGGCGTGTATGCACGTCCGTGTCCCTGGCATGCTTTGTGGAGAGCAACAAGGCTGTGTCACTGCCCACAGGCTGGCACAGGACCTTATGGACTCTCTTTTCAGTCAGACTGGAGGGAGGGAGAGAGAGGGAGAGACAGAAAAAAACAAACTAAAAGAGAGATTTATGGAGCTCTCCCCCACATCAAGGCCTTATCAGGCAGCCTGGGGAGACTGGGTTGGCCCCATGCAGCGCAAGCCTGGTGGTGGAGGAACCCACTCTCCAGCTGATTTATGGCTGGGAATCTGGATGTGGACGCTAAGATAGCGAGACAGCCAGTTGAGAGCCGCACTGATGGAGATTAAGTATTGTTAGCCGTTAGCAATGCGATGTGGTGATATTTCAGATAGGTCCATCTATGAATGTGAGCGGTCGTGGGAGTAAACTCTGAAATGTGCTGGAGATTTTGAGAATTAGCTGTTTTGGTACATGCTATTTCTCCAGTTAGCAATGTAGGCTAGTTTAATGTATTTCAATGGAAACTCACTTTGCCTCGACTAAGGTCTCCTTTTTTGCATGTCACATCCTCACTTAACAATCTTACATATTCTGTTACATTTCAACTGAAGACTGTGGAATTGTGAGGGCTCTTTATATATAGCAAATTCTATTCATTCAGGGACCAATTTGTGTTGGTTTATTTTATTATGGTGACGTTTAACCTCTGTTTAACTTTGTGTTTGTTTTTGTCTTTGCAGACTGACTCCTCTTTTCCTGTGTGACTGACTGTATCAGAGATGGTTGAGCTCTTTTAAAATGCTGAGGCTCCTGTTCCTTAGAGCATTTTACATTTGCAGCGAGATATTTGGTTTAGTAAAAGGGCAGACAGTCTCCTCAGCCCCAGGGGGGTTTGCATAGACTTTCGCCTTGGAACTGTGTTCGAATGAAGCTCCAAAGTTTCAAGCCTCTTGGTGCATAACTGAGGGAAAGAAAGAGAGAGACAGAGAGGGAGAAATATATAGAGAGACAGACAGAGAGAGAGAGAGAATACACAAAGGAGTATATGGAGGAAACAGTGTCTTCACTATCTTTCCTATCTTATGAAAAAAACTGTGTTGTGTACTTGAGGCCATAGTGCCTGTTTGTCTACCTCTGGCAAGCTCAGTTTAATGTATAATTAATTACTATTGATATGAATATGTATGAAAGAATCCCTCAGTCTAAAGGACAGGGACAGCTTTCTGTTCCACCCTCTCTGTTCCTCTTCTTTATCCATTTGCCTTTGAACATCTTCACTACCTCTGTTGATGTTCACCACCTCTCCCTCTCTCTCTCTCTCTCTCCCTCTCTCTCTCCCTCTGTGTCTCTGTCATAGCCGTTGTTGTGTCTTTAATCCTTGCCACCTCTCCACCCACTGGATCAGGGTGTGTGCTTGTCGCTTGAGAAGCTAGACGTGTAGATGTTGTTAAGAAAACAGCGATTAAGACATTTGTTGAGAAGAAGGATGTTTTGGCTGTTGTCCTTACAGGATTTACGGTAAGCTAATTTGTTGTTCTGATTGGTCAGGTCTATCCAATTGTGTGCAGAGACCTTTTTTCCCCTGTGTCGGTTGAAACACACCCCATAATCACCTCCTAATGCTCCAGTTCCACGCTCATATTCGGAATAGAACTGAGGTCTGGCTACGTCTGAGAGCACTGTAGAAAAAACCTCCTTTCACAGCCATGCCTCTGAACTAGAAACACACAAAATTTGGGGGGTAGTCTGTCCCCCAAACAATAACAAACACTGTGGCGTTTCTCAAGGAGATCTGAAGGGTGAAGGGAGGGAGCTACCTCTCTGGCTTGTTTTGATTGGTCTTTGGTTCAATTATAATGTAAGTTGCTTTGGACAAAAGTGGCAGCTAAGAAACATAAATATAAACATAAACAAATGTGACGTCATCCAGCATTGCTTACCGTACCATTAACTGTGACTTTCATTCCCTTATAATCTTTTCTTCACCTTGTCCTTTCGCATTTTCCAAACTCTGGATATATATTTCAGTAGAAGACAACCTCTTTCTTTCAGAAAGAACCTATAACAAGGGCATCAAGCTCTAGTAGTATGCCCACCCCACACCCGTATGTTGCTCCTACCCAGTGCTGGTAAGAAGAATCTTAGCTCACCTTCTGACCTGCTTATATTTTATTGAACACCCTATTTGTGTCTGGTGTATTCGAGTCAATGTTGTGACGACTATGTGTAATACATATATATTTTCCTTGTGGTTAAACTTTTATGCTATTGAACTAAACCAGCCTTAATCTCACTGGCCTTTCATAGTTCATTGCCCAGCTGATTTTTGGGGGAAGAGGTTGATTTTTCTTTGCATATGCACTTGAAAGAATAAGAGCTCTGCATGCATATCACCGAATTCACCAGCCCTTTAAATTCAGGAGGTGTTGCCAACTGTGAGCAGAAAGCTCCCAGATCCCCTAAACAGAAAATGCCCTCGTTATCACGCGCCCACAAGTCTACTAACACACTTGCTGAGAGAATGCCTCTCTTTCCACTATGAGTGTGTGCGTGTTGGTGTGTGTGTGTGTGTGTGTCACGGTGAAAAAGGGTATGCATGAATGAGAGAGAACCTCAGGCGCCTCTTAATTTTGCCCCCAATTTTTCCTCCTAATTTTATCTGATTAATTTGAAGTTTTGCAATATTAGAGTTTTGTTTATCCCCTATCCTACCTCAAACGTTTCAGACTAAAAGAGTTTGAGGAAAAATAATTCTTCCTTCCCTAATATATAAACAAGTCCTCCAGGAAGGTTTGAGAGAAGGAGCAGAGTGCATGCAGGGTGAACCATGCTGCTTTACACCATCATTTTCACCCCCCTATGTTCATTTATGTAGGCTATCTCTGACTAGAGCAGACTTTACTCCAAGTCATCCATCTCATCAGCTTGGAGGTTCCTCAGCATTATCTAGATGTTGCTGAAGGTAAACTAAGTAAGTAGCTAAGGCCTTCCTATAGGCCCATCTTCCAGCAACAGGATATCCTAAGGGTATCTCTTGTTCACTTTCTCCAGATATCTCACCTAGAAATAGATCTCATTACATTCTTTGGAGAGAATATGAGTCCCATCCCAATATAGCTTGCAGACATTATATAATTGTGTAACTGACAAAGTTGCTGCCACTTCAAGAGAGATAAGTGCAATTACAGCCAAGGCATTGTTTTCAAGGGGGACTCAGCTGATGATGTGATGGTTGCGTTTAGGATGGTGCTAACCGAGTAAGTATCATCAAATTGTTTTGAAACTGCACCACACTTAGCCAGTGAAACCCTACACAAGAAATCAAACAGGGAATCACTTGAGTGCTGGTTTGTAATGCTGTTTGTGTTGCAGTCGGGGGTTAAATTGGGTTGAAATGCATTGAAGTTGGTTTATGTGAAAGGCCAGTGGAGTGGAGCTGAACTACTATGATTGATTTCACTGAATTATTTGTTTTGTGTGTGTGTGTGCATTTGTGTTGCATGTGCATGAAGCTGAAAATGTATGAATGAGCAACATACTGTACATTATTTCATTGTATTGTTTCTTTTAACTTTAAACAAGCTATTGTTCTTTTCTCATGCAGAAGCAGTTTCTGAGGTAAACAACTGAGGTCAATCTTACACAATGAGCTCAAGCTTGCAGTCTACTCATATAAGTTTCATACTTGCACATTTCCAATCCTAACACCACATTATGATGACATGTTGGGTGTATAGAAACACTGTACATAATCAAAACGTATTGTTTTTATAGATGTGTACAGATTATGTGATTATGTGTATACTGACAAATGTATCTACTGTAGTGTGTTTTTCATCTGCTACAGCTTTTTAGGGCTAAGATTCTAATGCTGCCTCTTTTATAGCAAATGACGTACAAATGTAGATCACAGAATGAGAATGTTAATATCTACAAAATGTGAAGTCAAAACATGCTCTTTTGCACTCAAATTGAATATAAAACGTGATTATTTGGCATGATCATGTGTCAGCCATGCAGAGCTAACCCCACAGAAGTACATTTCCAGACATTGCCCTACATACCTTTCTTAAAAGAATCAAAACTTCTAGCATAGTGTGTGTCTATTAATGTATGTGCTTTTCTGTCTTTCTCTCCAAAGCTTCTTATATTCCAATATTCCATTCCTCTTTCCCCTGAGCTTAAGCCCCATTGGCTGTAACCATGACCAATTGTGAGATGGAGTGATTCATTTTCTCTCACCGGGCGACTCTGAACTTCAGTTTCCTGATGAAATCTGGTGTGTTAGATCTTTATCGAGGAAACTAGAAATCCACAGGGGGTCCCGGAAAGCACAGACCTCCCTTTTACGCTAGAAGACTGTGATGTGATCGACAGATTGACTCCAGTCCCACAAGACTGCAGTTGGAACTCGTGACCAATTGGGGAATCTTCTAGTGTGAAGAGCAATAATCACTGATGACAGTGAAGATTAATGATGATGACCAATATATTCCCTCTCTTTTTCTCCATCCTCTCTCTCTAAGCTTTCTCTCTCTTCTTGTGCATCCTTTCTCATTCTTTTTCTCCATCTTTCCTAATTTCTCTCATTCCTAAAGTCTCTTTGCTTCCTCTGTTCAGTGGTCATTTACTCAATCACATCCATCTACGTTCACTTCATCATTGGAAATGTCATTAGTGATAGATAGACACAATTATATGGCTGCTCTTTATATAATGCTGCTACTTACACTAACAAAAGTAAAAGCTGTAGCTCTAAGTACAAATCGCAGAAATCTCTTTGCTCTCCTCTGCTCTCCTCTCCTCTCCCTCTCTCTCTCTCTTCATTCTCCTGTTGCTCTTTCTTTTCTCTGAGGCCAGGACCATTAGTATGCACCTCGGAGGCGGACGGCAGGGGAGAAGAAAGGTGAGATCTGGGCTCCTCGCCTCCGATGAATAAAGCTCCCAGATCCCCCAAGCGCTCCTCCACCTCCATGGCTGCTTGGAGAGTTCTCGTCTGAAGCCGGCGCCCCAGCCGCTATCACTCTCTCCTTGCCTGCCTGCCGCCGCCACCGCTCCTCCTCCCCAGGGGCCTCGTTTTGCCTTCTGCGACTCATTCGCAAATTGAGGCTCCACCGCGGAGGCATGTTGCTATTAATTACCCGTTTTAGCAGCATTTAAAAAGCTCGGCCATTAACCAGCGCGGAAGAGCTGCGAGCCCAAAGAAACACCTGGGTTGTGTCGCATGCCGCTGCAGTGTGGCTGACACACACACACACACACACACACACACCTCCAAACACATTCTGTACATGCGCACACACACACACACACACACACACACACACACACACACACACACACCCACACCCCATCCAAAGAACAGCATTTGGAGAGACATTTTTCCCCTCCATCACCATGATCTATGGACTAATCAAGCATACGCGCACCTGAGCAAACACAGCATGCTGTTATTTCTCTCATTAATGATGTATGTGGCTGCAGCACCTGTGAGGTACACTATGTACACTATGAGCATGGCGCGTCCATACCGACGGCTTCGTGTTGCTGAGGACTAATGTTATGTTAGCGGCAGTAGGCTGCGAGCACATATTCAGCCAGTGGAGCTGAGCAGTGGGGGTGACCAGGGTCAGGGTGTTGCGTATTTATTAGTTTGTCACAGTGCCTTCATTCCCCCTCCTCCACCACCAGCACCATCAGTTCTACAGGATGTTGAAATAGGTGGTAAGTGTGGGGGTGTTGTTGGTTTGGGTGTGTGGAGTGCGTTTTGGAGAGGTCTCATTCCTCAGTGTCATTAGAAGGGGCTAGTGGACTAACAGTACCTCCCTCAACCCCTTGCTGTTGGTCTCTGTGGTAGCCCCTGCACTTAAAACCGTTAAAAAACAGAAAGCCCATCACTTATAGGAGCCCCACACCTCACATAACGGAAGACACGGAAAGAGAAGCACTTTAGTGGGCAGCTCCATTATGATTCTCTCCAGCTCATGCAAGCTCACCTCATGTTCTGTTCTCTCCCTCTTTTGTTCTCTCTATCTCTTTCTCTCTCTCTTTCTTTATCTCTCGTAGCTTCTGTTCTCATTGTTTTTGATGTTTCTGTTTTATTTTGTCAACATTTTTTGTCTTTAGTCCTGCTTACGAAAGCTTCCCCCCTCTCTCTGCCTGCAGTCCGTCTTTATCTCTGTCACAGACTAAATCAGGTCTTAGACGCAGACTTCTTGGAAGTAAGGCCGTACTCCCCATTTCCAGGAGTCCAGGCCTGAGGCCAGGGGTTGGCAGTGGTGCACTGTGGGTAGAAACAGAGCAGAGTCATGTTTGCCATCTGTTATACCAGGAGGTAGGCTATCACTTCAAAATGGATTCGTAGCACCTTATAGTGTTTTCTTTTCACCTGAAAGCTGAGAACTGAAGAGTAGGAATTGTTTGTTACACGTAGCATAAAATAGAGGCAAAGAGAGAGAGAGAGACAGAGGGCCAGATGTACTAACACTTTTGCGCCCACTTCAGGCGTATTTGTTTTGCAACGTGCATGTAAAAAAATGGCGAGGTATGTACTAACAGGCCGCACTGAGGTAAAAGCGCAGACTGCCTGTCGCAGGAGCATTCATAGGAGGGTCAGGGAAAAGTGGGAGTTTCATGTAAAAAGATGGAATGAGAAGCATACAAAGTAATTAGGTATTCCCCATGTACAAAAACTGCCCATGAAAGCGCACGTCTTATTTTGTGCCAAAATATTTCTGCCTTGTAAAAGCAGGTGTTAATCCAAATTGCGGTTAAAGGAACCATATGTAAGAAATGTATTTCAATTAATCCTAAAATGGCCCTGATATGTCACTAGACATTAAAGGAACACGCCACCCAATGTCAGTAGTAATATATGTTCTTACCTTAACTTTCACGAGTTGAGTCATAGCTCTCCCGAGTCGGTACATGCACTCAAACGCTCTGGTGCGCGGCGCGAATGTGTTAGCATGTTGCTATGCTAGCGGGCTCAGACGTAGCCATACTGTACTTAAATACAGTTGCACGAGTAGTTGATAAAAATGTGTAAGGTCACACAACATGAAATGTGGCGATTTTCCAAGCGAATAAACAGGAGAACTACAATGTGTGGCGCAATAGCACTTAGGAGTACTTCGACCTAGCGTAGTAATATTAATTAACACCTAATTGTAGATCCTATCCGCCACAGAGTTTATGCTGGATCGACCCCTCAGCCTCCCCCTCCCCCTCCCCCTCCGAGGTACACACACAGTCATCCGTAAATAGAGACAACCTGCCCTGCTGGTGTTAGTTTGAGCTGACTTAGCAAAGTAACAGGTAGTGGTAAAGTAGATTGTGAACAATCATGGTTATAACATGCATTGTGAAGGGTTGTGATAACAAGCAGAAGTATTATAGTGATTTCATGGTGGATAGGATCTACAATTAGGTGTTAATTAGGTCTAGGTACTCCCAAGTAATATTGCGCCACACATTGTAGTTCTGTGCAGCACGTCTTCCGTCAACAACATTACGAGATTCATGCTCATGTAGACAGTAACTATATATTTCCTATTTACTTTTGTAATTAGTAATTAGTAATTTTGTAATTACTTTTGCAATCTGTTCCCCTGTCCTTCCTGTTCGTTCGTGCCTGGCAGTCGACTGATCGCGACTTCATTACAAGATGGCAGCCAGCGGAGAGATTCTCTGAAGGTACTGCTTGTATAAACAGTCTTTTTTAATAAACTTCCTGTGCACTTCCAAAGTTCTCAGTATCTCGTTTTAAATGTTAGGACCCTCAGAAGTCTACCAATGCAGTGTGGAGTTACTTGGAACATTTTTAATGGTGTAAAAATAGCGATTTAGCTGCATAGGCTACGCTATGCCCCCACAGCTAGCTGAAAACCTTATGCAAGTTCGGCGAAAATCGGCGCAATTCGGAATACTAGGGGGTGACCGAAGGTGCCTATTGGACACATGTAAGTACTCGGCAACATCTTTCAGTGCAGCTAAGGTCAATTTCACACTGGAATTCTCCTTTAAGGTAAGAACATATATTACTACTGACATTGGGTGGCGTGTTCCTTTAATAAATCATGTTCATTTCAAATACTTATATCACTGACAACAGTAGTCCGGCCAGGATATTATCATTTAAAAAGTGAAGTTGCAGCCCTCAACTGATGTTGATGTTGTGTTTTGTCATGTCATGTTGTGTTTTGGCCTGATGCGCCACCCTCTACCTGTCTACTAATCACGAAGTCAGTAGTGTTTCGGCATCCAGGTTGGCAACCTCGAGTCAGGGGGGAGGGGATACACCACTCTACGGTAATTTGAAAGTGATTGCAGTACCAGTTTTGGCCACACTCTTACATATGGTTCCTTTAAATGTGTCAATAAGAAAAAGTTTCAAAGACAACAGAATCGCTTTTTAGAGCACCAGTTTTGCATCTTTGTACTATATCAAAAGCAACCTTGACTTTCGTTGGCCTTTCGAATGTCTTACTTTCACTTTCACGTCATACAATTGTAGGTAGGGGGCGGACGAATGGTGCTGATTACCCGATGAACTGCAGGTTTGACAAATACCACGTTAACTGAAGTGACACAGCAAGCGATTTCTGCGGGTTGGCCATGGCGCTGATAACGCTACGTTCGCAAATGTATGTAGGCCTACATCTGGCCCAGAGAGAGAGAGAGAGAGAGAGAGAGAATAAGAGATGTGAATGATGTCTGACTCTTCCCTTCTCATAGGTCCTCTCTCTCATTTTGCCAGCGATTTCCTATTCAAAGCTTCTAGAACAGTCCTTTCCCTGCGAGTAGAAGGCAGTTCAGAAGTCATCCCATGCATTAAGAACTCAGTGAAATTTGTAATTAGACATCCATAAAGCCCAGAGGTGAGCACTCTGCAAATGGGCAGTAATGTATGTACACATACCCCCTCGCAGAAATGCATCAGTGTGCAGGCTCGCACCTTATGTAGCTGGGCTTTCTCCTCGTCTGTTGGGCCACCCACAGGTTCTCCGGTGCCTTCATTACCTCCACTTGATGTGTTTTTGATTCATTTGCACCTAGCCTGAGGTGATTAAACTACAAGGGAAAGAGAGCGTAAGAGTCAAAACTTTCTCTCCCGACAATAATCAGTCCCTGAAAAACTTGCAAAGATAGTCAAAAAATAAAAGAGTTGAATGCATACAGATCTCTGTGTGTGGGTGGGTAGAATATAAATGGAGTATCTGCCAGCCTGGCATAGTGTGTTTCCAGTTTGAAACTTTATTTCCTTTCATGCAAAGTTGAATTTGTTCATTTTCTCTTCTTTTTTCCCCTCACTCTTTATTTGACCTGTGCTCTCACTCACTCCTGTTGAGGTGAGGTGACACACACACAAAAAATCTCATATATGTCAGCCTCTGTCCTCCCACTGCAATTAAATGCTTTGTGTCATAACTGGATTGCACAAAGACTTCATGTTTTTTTGTTCTCTTATTCTCTCAGAGACTCTGAGTTGTAACTATGATGTCTCCTCTGCATTCACTAAAACACATATGTGTCTCCCTGTTCCACATTATGCTAAAACATAACGTGATGGTGAACGTATGTCGTGGCAGGCACTGTTGGAGCCCATAGGGGACTCTCTGCCGAATGGCTGTGCTTACCGTAACAAGGCTCTGCAGGGCTATAGGGAGCTATAGGGTGAGGCTTTAAGCTTAAGAGCCACATTCCGAGACCGGTCTGACCGCTCTGCTCATTTTCGAGTGAGCTCATGCATGCCAGGCTGTTTGCGAAGGGGGACTTGGGGCCTCGTTTGCCAGCAGTGGTCCTTGGCATTTTAACGTCAAACAGGGAGATGTGAACTGCATGGAGCATGTTGGTGTTCTTCATATGTGCACGGTCCTGTGATGGTATACTGAGATGTTTGTCGCTGTGGTTGCTCAATGTTTCTCAAATGTTTTAAGTTTTTCGTTTTGGTCTTCTTTGGGAGGATTTGGAATGTCTGAAAGGTATTGAGTGTGTGAGGATTGTACTGTCTGCTCCAAGGTTAAGAGAGAGACCCTGAATCGTGTGTGTGTGTTTGAGAGAGAAAGAGATTGTGTATGCATACAGAAACCAAGCAGATATGGTTTGTGCAGAATTGATTCAAGTGCTCATCTTATTGATTGGAGAGTTTGATGGATAGAGACAGCGGTAAAGAAATATCTTTATTGTAGACAGTCATCATCCTTCATGTGTGTGTGTGTATCGGTGTGTGCGTGTGTGTGTGTGTGTAACGGATGCCAGCTACAGTAGCTTAGCTGTGCTTGTGGAACGTTGGTAAACCTCACTCCCCGACGCCTCAAGAGTGCTGCTGGCATGCGAGCCAGTAGCCTGGGCTATTGGGTTACTGGGTACAACACAACGCAGGTTACATGTTCTGTGTGTGTGTGGGGGGGGGGGGGGGGGGCTGCTTGTGCTTGTGCCTGTGCATTGTACACGTATGCCTCTGAACCATATATGCGTCTCCACACACCCCTATGCCTTAGTCTTTGTTGCATTATTAATAGGCCTAGCATCCCTGAGCTTGTGGACATGTTTCTTTTCCTTCTTATTCCTCATCCTGGGATTAGCTGAGGGATGTGTGACAGGATGTGTGTGAATCCATGGGAATAAAATCCCTTAGGGACTGGGTACTGCATCAGACTGATTCTGATCTGATTGTTAACCATTCTGTGAACATGAATATGTAAAACGGAATGTCAACAAACACTCTGCTTCCATCTTTCTGCGTCCTTTGGGAAGACGTTGCCACAAGAAAATATATCAGTGCGTAGTAGATGCATATAGTGTACCACACGCAGGATGGCTTCTTATTTTAGACAGCACTGACGTTCAGGGCGCTTTGGAGCGAGCAGGATCCCACCCAAAGACTCTTTTCCATACCCTCGTAACGTAAACAGAGTTCCACAATGTCTGACGAGCACATGGTCGTAAGGTGTGAAAGTGCATGGGGACCATCTGTTCTTCCTCTCAGTGTGGTGCGGCATGGTGTGGTACGGCATGGTATGGTAAAGATGCTATTTGATGTTCACAGGTCACTGCAGACCTTCACCACACTGCCACAAGACTCCACCCAGGTCGTTTACGTCTGCCGTGGATGGTTAACCGCCCACCGTTGTGCACATGCTACGGCCCATGAAATATCTCCCCTGGAATGGCCGCACCGTTGTCCTGACCAGTAGTCCGAGGCTCACTTCCGTTAAAGGTCTATTCTGGTTTCAGTATGACCGTCATTATCAATGTGGTTTCCTTTCACTCTTTTACCCTCTCTGTATTTTTCTCTATCAATATGGGTAAATGATTGAGGTCGTGGGTCATAATGTATATTATATTACCCTACCCTCTGACTGCCATTAAATGCTGTCAAGAGAAACACATACAACGAGAAAAGCCAAAGAATAAAGAAAATAAATGATTGGAAATAATAAAAGAAAAGAAACCCAAATAGGATGATATGGAAAAAAAGGCTTAAAAAAGTTTTTAGCTTGTTGATATTAAACCTAAGATATTTGTCTGCAGTCAAATAAAGACAGGCTATGGCACTGCTGTCTGGACAAGCCATAATAAGTGTGTGTGTTAAAAGAAACACATCCAAACATACACCATGTCATCACGGAAATAAAAGCTTTTTACAGCCCACCATATAAGACTGACTTTAACAGTATACCTCAGCATTAAATGCTCTCTTGACTGCGCCACTTGTTTTCCAACGTGAAGCACCGCAGACTAAATTTACATAAACACATTTATTCAGTTATTTATTTATTGAGGATTCACCTTATGTGCCTCACAGTACAATAGGTATGTGTAGTCAACGGTTTCCAAACGCATGGTCTTCGTGTTGCTTGTACTTTTTAACATTAGAAACTTGAGACGTTCATCATCTCTCCATACCGTCCACAGAATAATTCAGTTATGAGCCAGTATGGGGAGCAGAATAATTATTTATAGGCAGTCAGTCAGGTAAGGTTGGTGTGGTGGAGGGAGGTCTGTGTGTGAGTTGAACTTGCTCCGTGTGATGAGGAAACATGTCACGCTCTGCATTGTCCTGCTGCCTCTGCTGATCCGTCTTCCATTGAATTACATCCTCACTGCTCTCAGTCCTACTCCGCCGACATGCCTCTGTCCTTTCCCTCTCTCTCTCCGCCCTTTCTCTCTCTCTCTCTCTCTCTCTCTCTCTCTCTCTCTCTCTCTCTCTCTCTCTCTCCCCTCTCTTTTTCTCTCTCTCCCTCCTCATTTTTTTCTCACTCTCCCATGTTGTTTTCCTCTTACTCTTTTTTTTACCCTCTCTTGATGCAATTCAATTTCTTACCCCCACCCACCCACCCCATTTTCACTTTCCCAAGTTGTCTCCCTCTCTCCTCTCCCCCTTTTCTTCCCTATCCCCCCATCCCTCTCTCTCTCCCCTTTTGTCCTTCTCTCTCTTTCTTCCTATCACTTTCTCCCACGCTCCATTGACTGCTCTTCCCCCAGTCCCGTGTCTTCTTGCCCTCTGCCTGGCCTTGGCTGCTCGGCGCGTTCGCCCACCCCCGTCGCCGGAGTGTGTGATCCGAATGCTACCCCCCGTGCCGCCACCGCCGCTGCGAAACCGGGTGGCGAGGAGGGGACCGAGTTCAAACGCACCGCGTTCAATATTAATGTGCCGGCCCCCGCCATCGCCGCTGCTGCTGCTGAGCCCGGCTCTACGGTGACCTTATGCAGTATGCAGCGTCTCCGAGAGAGACCGTCTCAAGCGCCTCGGTGGCATGTGAGGCATACAAGAGAAGGTGATTGGTCTGGAGTGCACATAGAGATTAGTTAAGGAAGGAGGACATTTTACTGAGCTGCAGGCTTTTTTTTTTTTTACATTTTCACATGTGTAATTTATGACAACTGACATTAGCACACTTAGCTGCTAAAACATTAAGGACGCATTTCAAACAGTGTCAGATAGCATAACTGCGGCTTTTGAACCACTTTAATATGAAAATGTAAATGTCAAGTGATTTTGTAACACTTTCTGTAGCTATTACATTTTTTTGTCAAAAAAAAAAGGTTTGACAGAATATACATTTAACTCTAGATTACATGACGTGCAGTGAGCACTGAGGACTGAGGGAGTGTGGTAGAACTGTCATTTGGCAGACCTTGGGAGGTTAGCCATGCTTTTGACTGAAGGCATGGTTACCCGAGCGGTTTGTTTGAAGCCAGGCGGGCATATCTGGTGTTTTCCCTGATTC
>NC_055977.1:22223374-22243374 GCF_018492685.1 Alosa sapidissima
GTAAATATATAATTATATAATTAACTACTTAGGTGGAACATTATACTACTGTTATCGAAGTCAAACATTTCTACAACATTATTAGGATTCATAATGACATATTGCTTTAAAATTGGAAAGGCTAACATGGGCATCTTCAAATTTGTTTTGTCTGATGATTTTGCCCATTGAGCATTTTAAATTAGAAATATATTGTGAGTTGCTCATCAGAGTCAAATTGCCATTTAAACCTTCAGTTGTATACTGTAAAACGTTGTATTGCTGTGTGAATGACAAAGCAGTCTGAACTCAGAAACCAGACACTCTTACTCAGAGTCCCACAGGATACACACACACACACACACACACGCACACACATGCAGACACACACACACACAGGCAAAGAATACTGAAGCTGCCGCATTTCTTAAAGTTTCTGTTTACAAAATTGTCTCAGAACAAAATTACAAACTTACATTTTTGGCATCTTAATGAAGTTGTCAGGGTGTTGTTTATGGTGCCGTTTAAAACGTAGCATTCTTGAAATACCTTCAAGAAATATATAAAAGCCTCAGGAAGTATTCTTTCCAGTCTGTCATCACTACATAAAATCAACAGAAATGTTAATGGCTGTTACCCTGCCTTCATTTTTTAGTTGCCTAGATGTTTTACATAGATGTGGTATTTATAGACACAAATATAAGAAATGAAATAATTTGATGATTACAGAAGTTTTGCACATGATAGTTGTGGAATCTGGAAAATATTTTGAAAAAATCTATCTGTTAAATAAACATGAAAACACCAGAAATGAACTTTTCAACCAGTAAGTTCAGATCAAATTTCTGGTTCAGTACACAGGGGAAAGGGGGTTTCTTATTATTTAGCCTACAGTAGGTTATACATTAGACAAGTGTATGCATTAGACAAGTTACAACCTACATGTCTACAACGATTCTGATAAGTTTTTAAGTAGGTTTACATTATTTGTGGTAGAATAGATCAGTAAGCCAGAAGTTAATCCTAACTACTCTGTTACAGATCCCCCACATGACCGGATTATGTGTCCTGCTCAGCACAGATCATTGTCAAACACCAGTGTGTGTCCCTACCTTCTGTCACGTCAGCCTGTCTCACAGGCTCATCACTGTCAACTAACACTGGCCTATCCTGTCGGTCTTGTTGATCCATTCCAAACAAACTTGAATTTGAAAGTCTCCAAATACCATTCGAGTTTAATTTATTCCTCTGTTGAATTTTAAAACCTAGGTTCCCGGACAAAACACCATTATTTGAAAGGGTACGGTAAGGAAATGACAGGCTGCCCTACATATTCTGAGCAAATCAAGCCACAGACCCCGTAAAATAAATCGACTACAGTAAATAGCGTGTTGCCTTTCCGCGGACCCTCTCTCAGTGATGAAGTATATAGATTTGCAATTTCCACGGCCACAGACAAGCCCAATAAACTTCATAATAAAGTGTGCAGGTTAACAGTGGGGTTATTTTCACCTAACGCCCCATAACTATAAATATAGCCGGCTAACAGGCGCGTGGCGGTCAAAGGAGGTGGATATTTATTGTGCGACGCGTGCGCACGATGGCCTCTTGTCTCTATGAGTCTGACTCGCGGATTTTGTATTTATTTTATGGTCGTCTGTTACGGTTATATTGTCTTTGGTGTATTGCTAATCAATACGTGCATATTGAAAGCATAGATCATTGTGGTAACTCACTGAATCTTGCCATCTTTGAAATAAGATATATTTCATTACCTCTTTCAATAAGAAACCTGAGCAGTGGGCTTTATCCGGTTAATGGAAGGCAAGCCTACTTTATTAAGGCCGACTATAGATACAAAATATTTTTTCTCACTCTGTGAAAAATAACAATAATAAAGCCTAGGACAGACATGCGGGTACACATTGTGTCTCCTGAATGATGTGAACATGCTCTCGTCACCATTCGGTTGTCAAGGCGAATGATAACTTGACCCTTGAGATTTTCATGGGCGGGAGGGTGCTTTCATTGGAAGGGCGCTTATGGTTCTATGCTCCATGAGAAGGATAGGGTGATGAACATTGGGACGAGCACGGGAAGAGGAGGAGTAGAAGAAGGGAGTGTGGGAGGGCTTTGGTCGGGACTAGTTTATTTACAGAGGAAGCAAGTGTATTTTTCGTCTGCCGGTGCTGGCCCTTTGGGCAGGCTGTTGCATTTACTATGTGTGTGTGTGTGTGTGAGAGAGAGCGAGAGAGAGAGAGAGACTGGCACTCTTGCAGTCTGCCTCTGTTCATGCTGAGCAGTGCAGGCTGGAGTTCCGGAGTTTAACAGATAAGAGAGGTGGGGAGAGCAGGGTTATAGGGGCAGGCAGGACTCTCTGGCCTCCACATCTGGCGACCGTCATTTGTTTAGGCACGGTCTGGAGACCGGACGACAAAATCTCAAAACAAAACTGAAAAAGACTGACTGCCGTGGGTCTTCAGCTTTCAGTCTACTTCTGGGGCCCTATTTCATGTGTGTGTGTGTGTGTGTGTGTGAGAGAGAGAGAGAGGTATGAAGACGGAGAGGGAGCAGGTTTCCCAAGATAAAATTGGTGGTCAGTGTAGGCTGTCATGACAAAAATGGCCATTTGCTATTACTGTTCTTGGCAAGTTGCTTCTAGGGAATGCTAGCCAACGATAACTATGAAGGAAATGTGCCTCGTCAGGTTTATGGCCAGACATTTAATTCAAGAAAATTGACCGGATTCACCATTTTATTCAGAGCTTCTTCACATTGTCACAACTCACCAACTTTAGCTTCAGCGCGTCTCAGTGTCAGCTAATATGACAAAACGGTTCGGTGATGATTTTATTAATACCCCAAAACAAAGTGCAGACAAACCTGTTGCCCATATGGCTGAGTGGCCGGCCTTAAAAAAAATCAAATCGAAACCAGCCGCTGCTCCTACAAGTGAAGAGGAGGGAGAGAAAAGAAAAGAATTGTGAATAATGTTACAGTTGTCTGCCCTGGATAGAATAATATGTTTATTATATTGGCAATGGAGTGCCACTGCCAGGAAACACATAATATGTACAGCGATGTATAGGAATATATTACTCATCCCATGTGCAATGTGGGCTAGCGGCAGGTAATGGATACAGCACATGGGTTTGGGGAGCGGTCCCCTGCAACCTCCAATGCGCAGAGGACGGCTTTGATTGAGCGGTTAAGCCTCGCGCAGTAAGTGAATTACGGGCCTAGTTTCTTTACTGTGACTTTTTTTTTTAATCTCGTCGCCAAACGCGTCCCCTCAAAATGTATGAGACACGCCACTAGACTGGTAGGGCCGCATTATTTCACGTTATTTTTTTTACGACCGAGGCCTATATGCACAATTTATGTAGGATAACGTGCTGCTTAGGCTATATATGCAGTTGTTCCTCTCTTGAGGGGGACATAAGGAAACGCCAGTGTGCCGATGTGATTAGACTCCGTTGTAGCCTACCTCTCTACTGTTGTTTTTGCGTTGCTGCCAGGTAAGAAAAGCACACGCCTAACAATATGTGATATGGAAGTGTTGGCCAGTGCGTTTCTGGACATTGGAGACATTAAGATAAGTTTTGGTTTGCGCTGTAATTTATCCTCCAAAAACCTTGGACCCCATGTTCAGCAAGGCCTTAACGACGTGCTCTCCAGTTAGCCTAAACAGCTCTGTCAGCGTCCTTAAAATGAGGCCTGCACAGATAAATAAACTCCACACATCCCCTGTATTTTGCTTTAGGATTACATGATGCAAGCGTTTTAATTTATAGACTGCATCATGGATTGAAATAAGGAAGGACCTTACGTTAGACCTAAGTGTTTCTGGTCCCATGGGATTAAATAAGTGCAAACATTTAACTCGACGAAACTGTTGGCATATGATAGGGATGTGCTCCAGTCACTGGGTAGGCCTACTCAAGTGAATGTTAAATATTCAAGTAAAATAAATGCAAAACATTCAAAAAAGTTAAAATGACTCCCACTTGAACAGGAGACTGACTGGAGTGAATAATAGTGTTCAGGGTGTGTTTTTTCCTTGGGAAGATGTACAAGAATTAGATGGTCTAAACAGAAGACATGCTTTCGTTCAAGTTAGGCAAACACACCTGCGCACCGTCAAACCCTGGAGGTTGGAAGTGTGGTGCGCTGACTGCTTTGACGCTCTCACTTTGACGCACACACGTCTGTCTTGCCGTTCGTCCCAGGACATGAAGGAGCGCTATTGATCCACAAATAACACCCGCCATCACATCAACTGTTTTGTCTAGACTCACTTGGGCTCTGAGTAAACTTTTTCTCTGCTATTTCATTTTCCACTCACAGTGGGGGAAACCCTTTTCCGCAAAACAGAGGTATATCTGTGTGTTTATGTGCAAAAGGAGGTCTCTCAAATGGAAAGTGTCACTTGCAGTGCTTTGTGGACTGGCCTGAAGCAAGGCTCATTGTACTGTGACCTGACAAAACCAGACAAAAGTTCTTTCAATAGGCTACATTCAAAACTTCATTGGTTTTGTACCAAGCATTTCCAATTTTTCGGACATGATTAAACCACGACTAACATGTGTAAGAATATGCTAAAGAAGTTATTTTCTCCCGTTTCTGCTGGTAAGGATTTTAGTCACAGCTGTTGAATCCATGTCCATGACTCCAGCTCCCCTCTCTCTCTCTCTCTCTCTCTCTATCTCTGTGTCTATCCATTTTCCCTCTCTTTCTCTCCGCAGTTCTAGCAGGCTGGTATCTATTGCCCGGTCCCTGAAGAGTAACCCAAGGGGGCCCTAACACAGACACTTCATCTTGGCGGTAGCGACGGCAGGAGAAGTAGCAACATTGGCAGAGGCAGTCTTCGAGTACGCCACTAGGGGGTGACGAGACGTTTCTTTCAGCAGCGATCCCCATGCCAAAAAAGGCGAATGTGATCTACTTCAGCTCTCATCTGCTCCTTCAGATTAGTGCATCTGCTGGATGATAGAGGTGGGTATGACTGGGTGCTTTTTTCATAGGGAAGATTGTAGTCACATCTTTCCATGCAGTCATACACAGTGACACTACATGAATCTGTTATCCTTTTGCTGTTCTGTATTTACTGTGTGCTGAGTACTTTGTTGATTTTCTCTCTCTCTCTCTTTGGGATAATTGTTAGCTGTGTGTGTGTGTGTGTGTGTGTGTGTGTGTGTGTGTGTGTGTGTGGACACGTTTGAGTGTTTGAGTGTGTGTGTGTGTGTGTGTGTGTCCACCCATGTAGGCTACACCAGTTCTCCCATGTGTGTCTTCCTCTGTCTCAGTCTGGCAGTTGTTTCAGTTCTAATCCTCCATTTTTGCTTGAGCTCTTTCACAGAGATAAATATTTAGCCAATTTCTGAGAGTTTTTATTCCCACAGCATATTTGTGCATACTGTAGTTTTGGGTCTGTCGCAATTAGTTCAAATAGAAAATTAAACAGCATTTTGTAGGAACTCAAACACAATTACATCAATAATGAAACAGGTCCTATTGTGTGTGATCATCTCTTTTTGGAAGGAGGTAGATGACAATTAAACTAAACTAAATATTGCTGGATCTGCAATCCTCTGGGTTGTTTTGTAACCGGCACACCACTGTCTGTGTTTGCAAATTCCCTTTTTAGAGGACCCAAAATAGCTTGACATTTCCCTTTAGTTTTTGTAGTTGCATTTCCTACGGCAATTTGCTGTGCTCGCTTTTTCAGTGTGTTTGTGTGTGTGTGTGTGTCTGTTAGAGTGTGTGTGTGGCCGTTGGCATGTGTTTTGATGGTGTGTGTGTGTGTGTGTGTGTGTATGGGGGTAGTAGGTATGTATGAGGAGAGTATTTATCAGGACAAGTATATCTTTGGCCAACCCAGAGTTTGTGTGTGTGTGTGTGTGTGTGTGTGTGTGTGTGTGTGTGTGTGTGACATGTAAGGTGCTCCCAATGTAACATTACAAATGTAACATTACAAATGTACACATGTCTTCAGGCATGAGATTAAGTATGTTAATAGCTAATACTTGGGCAGCAGTGTCTAAACACAAAAAATATCTCAGTGGGCTTCTCCATTACATACCAGAGAGCAGCATCACTTGGACCAGTCGGCACACTGCTCATCCAGCTTACAGTGTGGTCTAGCTAGCTGTATGGGTGAGCCAGTCTTTGCATATGAGTGTGCCACTTGTTGGGGTAAGGAGACTATGTCACTCCATCAATATTCCAGAAGCACTCACGGTCCAAGGGGATTTGCTTTCACTTTTTGGGAACAGAGTGCTTGGGAAAATCTGCCTTTTACACCAGTACACATTTCCCAGAATCTCCCAGTGGATGATAATGACTTCCATCCATTTTTATGAAAGAGCATTCAAATGGGATCTGCCTTCATTACGAGAATGAAGCGTGGCTCTCACGGCAGAGAGAGGATGGCACTGCATTACTGAGCAAATAGATGGCACACATGTGAGCACACACACACACACACACACACACACACACACACACACACACACACACACACACACACAGAGAAACACACACATGCTTGGTGGAAAAAAACCTTGTGTTTATACCTCATTATTACTGGAGATGATTAGCAATGATACAGAAACATCTAGTGAGGTCCACGAAGAGATTCACCTTGCCATCATGTAGGCGAACCACATGCATGGAAAAACAAGGCCACGTCCAACTGTGCGTGTCGCAAGGATATCTGTTAATGAGCTTAATTGGTTCATCATTTCGCTGTGTGCAACAGACGTCGTTGGTGTTCCCACTTTTATCATTTAATGTTTGAATTGACGAAAATTGAAGAAGCATGTGAGGTGGAAAGTGACTAAATGGAATGCCTGAAAATGAAGTCGACAAATAATCTGCTTGAGAAATTAAATTATGGTGTCATAGAAACAAGGATTTGGGATGTTTAGAGAGGCACAATTATTGTCATGCTGCAAAGCTTGTTGGGATAAAATGGGGGCTGATGTATTTGCGTATTCAAAGAGCTTGAAACATAGTTTAACTTCAAAGTCGGTAAGGAAAAGTGAAAGGGGGGAAAACAATGTCCTTTGGCGTTTAGTTGTGAAGAAAACAAACAAGGCATTGGTGTGGCATCAAGACCATCAAAGCTGCCGACCGATAAACAGTTTTTTAATAATTTCCAGTCAAACAGATCATTTTCTGAAGTTGCTAATGCTTCGTGCAAAAGGCCCAAATTATATTTCACTTATTTACTTGAAAAGCTTTGCTCATCTTCGCTTCGCTTGGGCGATTTCCGTAGTCCTTCAATCAGCAATGTGCGGCCCTTTGGGGATCGGCACACATTATCCCATTTTGCAGCAATTAGCTTTTAACTCATCTGGTCAGTTTAAGTGCTGTAGGCGATAGAGTGTGCTGCCCCGAGGCACGCAGTCACACACAACTCTCTGGAGCCAGATTAGTCACACAAACATCCAGAGAGATATGTGCACTCCCCTCGCTATATTACCGCTAACCAGCACAGGCATCGGGCTTTCAGAAGTTTGCTTACCCTCTTCATCAAATTCATATGATTGCAGGTCCCCGGCGGTGGCACGACTGGCTGGGGCACCTGCACCGTACGCCGGCGACCCGGGTTCGATTCCCGCCCCGTGGTCCATTCCGGATCCCATCTCGACTCTCTCCTACTCGCTTCCTGTCACTCTCCACTGTCCTGTCTCATTAAAGTCATAAAACGGCCAAAAATATATACTTAAACAAAAAAAATCATGTGATTTCAGTTGGCAATCGCTGATAACGCTCGCATGCAGCTTTGTGTGCTGCTGCATATATATTTGAGTGTTACTGTCCCACGACACCAGTTACTAGAATATATTACCGGTTTATTTGGTGTTGTTATCACCAATCTGTTGTTTGAGAGTTTATTCAAAAAAGCATGAAATTATTGCATGAGCCCTTGCAGTGGAAAAGAGAGGAGAGATGGTTTTACGTTAACTCCATCTGGATCATGTGTGTGTGTCCATCTGTAGGCCACTGTTGGGACTTGAGTGTGCGAGTACCATGGCCTGAAAAAGCAGCCAAGTGGCATTAAAAAAAAGAGCGACACAGAGAGGAGAAAGAAAGAAAAAAAAAAACCTGGCTCTGCATCGCACGCATGTCAACCAGGGTTAACATGAAAGATGGCCTGCAAGCTGCCGCGTGCGAGCCCATGCGTTTTATCCCTTCACATGATCGCCGTATAAAATCGGCCCGTAAACAAATTAGGGGCAGAGCGTCGGGCTCTTGTTTTCTTCTTCTTCCCTCCCTCTTTCTCTCTCTCTTTCTGTCTCTTTCTCTCTCTCTCTTTTTCCCTTTCCCTCCCTCGCACAGGCTCCTCTGATGGCACAAGGCCCTGCCCAGTTGGCGCAGGTTAAAAGGCAAGTAATCGGTGGGGTGGCTTAATGTGATGGGGCGGTCAGGCGTTTGGGGATGAATGGAAAAAACGGATGGGTGGCAGAAGGAGACGCTATAGCTACCCTACACACAGAGTGCCGCACGCAAGACTCTCTCTCTCTCTCTCTCTCTCTCTCTCTCTCTCTCTCTCTCTCTCTCTCTCTCTCTGACTCTCTTACACACACACACACTTATAGTGAGACACACACACACTTATAGTCAGACATACACACACACACACATACACTTACACATACAGTACATACACACACACACACACACACACACACACACACACACACACACACACACACACACACATACACACACTTATAGTCACATACACACTATCGTCATCATGCCCACATGCAAACTCTCTTACACATACACGCACACAGCAAAAAAGAAAGTCCTTAGATGAGGATTGTGGCAGGCGGACAACAATAAAGTTGTAAAAACAAAAATACATTCCCGGCAAGGCCGAACAAAGAGAGGCCGGCGACGCGAGAGCAGAAATGGAACGAAGCGAGAAGCGTGGCACCACTGCTGTGGGCCCTGACTTGGCATGAGTGCCTGTTGGCATGCGTCAGCCCCATCCCAACACCCTCTTGTTCCAGATAAAGGGTGGATGGGGTGGTTGGCATTTATGGGAATTAAACTTCAGAAACTGTATGTGGTGGTTGGGCAAGGGAGGGTATATATGTGTTCGTGTGTGTGTGTGTCTGTGTGTGTGTCTGTGTGTGTGTGTGTACGTGTACGTGTAAGAGGGCGAGTGGCTTGTGCCAGACACTGGCGTAAATCGCTCTCTTCTCAAGTGCCCCGCCAGCCAGCCGAGACGATGCCAGTCGTGTCCGCGTCGTCTCTGTCATGACGGCAGGCATTCCTCTGTCCTCTTCAGACCTACTCCTAATTTGGGCACAGAGCTCCGCGGGCTCCATCTGATAAGGCTGCGGTGGACGGCTCCTTCTTCCTCCTCTCATCTTCCTCCTCCTCCTCCTCAGCTCACCCACACTCTTCTCTGCTCCTTCCCTTCCCTCTTTTATTCTCCTTCCTCCAACTCTTCTTCTTCTTTTTGCACCCTGTTCTAGTGACAGAGGATCCGTGCGGAGAGTTCTCCTTCCCACATGTGCTGCAGACGAGGCCTGAGATGGTGGGGGATTCAAAGAGAGAGTGGTCGTAAAAGCGTGGAGACAGCGGCTTATCATTGGATGTCTTCCCTAACTAGCGGCTTATCCCTGACTCCTCATAATCCTTAAACAGCTAGAGTGAGAGAGAGAGAGAGAGAGAGAGAAAGAGAGACGGGAGAGGAAATGGGAGGAGTGACAGAAAGAGAGTCGGAGAGAGAGAGGGGGGCCCACTGATAAACCTCAGAAAAATGAGGCCGCTAGCTCAGGACCAGATGGTTCCTCTGTTTATTCTCTTGTACATATTTAGCCGTCCTTTTCAAGTGGTGGAGATTTGCATGTTCGTTTTCCGATACTAATGAATATGTTTTTGATTTACATTTTAGAAACTGGAAACTTTTATGTTCTGCTGGGACACTCTCTCTCTCTCTTTCACTCTCTGCTGGGTTGCTTAATTACTTCCAGAATACAGATCTGATGTCCTCCCTTAACCCCTTAATCATCTTAACGAGCTGCTCAGCCCCCCCCACCACACACATATGCGGACACACACACACACACACACACACACACACACACACACACACACACACACACACACACACACACACACTCACTCACTCACTACCATCTTAGAAATAGCTTCATTATATGCCTTGACTGTTTGCTTTATGGCAATCGTCACGCTGGGGTTGTTTTGTTAGGGTTGGTCACAACCCTCATGTACAGACATGTTCACAACAGGCGTAGCAAGACCAAGCAACAAACCCTACTCACTATCCTCGTCATGTACCATTGTACACGTTCACCACACATCCATCCTTGCACACTCAAAACATGCATACTAAAGTGTGCTGCTGTGGCATTTACCCAATCAAATGCACATTCAAACTCTCACACATTAACCTAGTCATACTCACTTTCTTATCTGGACCTTTGTCAAACAAACATAAATGGACACACACACACACGTCTGCATATTAATATACACATCCAATCACTCCCTGACCACTGCGAGGATGCTAGGCATCTGATGACAAACAAGGGAAGCTGTGTTGATCCTGTTGTCATTAATCTTTCAAATCTCTCGCCTCGTCTGATATTGGGGAGCTGGGGATTCTCTCTCATCATTCACTATTTGCATATTTTAATTGCAGAGGCCCCTCAATGCATATCAGTGTCACATTACGATGACTCTCTGGTGCCTTGGTGATGATTGTGTACTCTGTAATGCAGATCTTTTATTAAGACCCCCCCCCCCCCCCCCACACACACACACACACATACACCTTGGCAAGCATGCCACCGACTTCTAGAACATTAATACTTCAGACTTAATTAGGTGGAATAAATTCTCAATTAGCAAGATATACTGAAATAATTATACACTGCCACAATCGACCTGCTGTAATGTCAACATTATGTAAAAAGTAGTCATGATAAACAATTCACAGATCAAAGTAAGTAGTTAATGGGATTTTTAGGAACCACTGTGTGCATTTAGTCTGGATTCTTTATTAATTGTCTAATGCCTGTAAGCTCTATTCTCTCAGGGTTGATATGGATGGAGTACAAGAAAGGAACGATTAAGTCAGATTTGTGAGGGTGAGTCTGGATGTGATTTTTTTTTCAGTAATGACACTAGTAGGCAACAATAGGGCTCAAAGTAAACCCATATGACCATATTATGCTTCATGTCACATTACTATGCTTTGCTCTCCTTGCCACCTCTCTCTCTCTCCCTCCCTCCCTCTCTCTCTCTCTCTCTCATTCACACTTTATCTCTCCTGCCCCCCTCACTCTCTCTCTCTCTCTCTCTCTCTCTCTCTCTCTCTCTCTGTCTCAGAGACAGTGTCTGGTGGGAGCTATACTGCTTGGTTGATTGGCTTTCGCCTGCCAGGATAATTGCCTGTTAAAGTGTTTGAAAAGCAGGTGCAAGGTAGCCCCACTGCCCAGGCCTCCAGTACCCCTCCAGCCCTTTGCCCCCGCCCCCACCTACCCTTCACCCCCCCCCCCCCCCCCCCCCCCCCCGACTCCCTGCCCTGGCTCTCTCAATAAGTACACTGTTCCTCAAACAGTGGACTGCTGTGGAGGACTGGCCACTTGCGAAAATACGAGAGGTTTTCATAGGTGTGCGTCGAGAATTAGTCTCAGGAAGGAGAGGGGCTCGGAGGTGAAAGATGTGTGACGTCCAGTCCGCGCCATCACTTGCCTCCGACGCTAATTTGTTGTGAGGGGTGGCTCAATCGCCCCTTGGTCTCGAGTCGGGGCCCCAGGGACCAGAGATGCAGAACCACCTGTTGATCCTGGTTATTGATATAGTTCAGTTTCATGTTTCTATTTGTTTACCTATTTGCTTGGTTTGTCAGTTCTAACTTGTGCTTCGCATTAGTGGCTAAGGCTCTGAAAAAATATATAGCAGAAAAATATGTGGTGTAAAGCTGATGAAAATGTTAATATATTAAAACCAACAATTGCAAAAGTGAATCGATTTTTTTCAGATGTGTTTACAGATGAAAATGCTTTGTCTGTCATTGGATTTATTTTTTTGTCTCCGAAATTGCATTATATCTAATGGTTTATGGCTTTCCATTACGACTCTACAGCAGTATCACTGGTCTTTGATGGAGGGTCCAGCCTTGATGCGCCTCGTCTGTGAATCATTGCTGTCCAAGTCTGAGAAGCCTTCTGGGTAAGGACCCAAACTATGATTATGGTATCAGATGTCATCGCTAAAATAAAAATACTTGAGTGCCATGTTTATTTTTCCCTGTCATTTACGACAGTATCTCAAACGAACTCCAGGCAGCTTCAGAGTGACGGCCACTAATGAATTTCTGGTGGATGTTCAAGACGTTCCAGTTGTCTGGAAAAAGAAAAACCTAAAACCAAACGTGCAGTTTGATGTTTTTAAAGAGAGCACAAATAATGCAAAGGCAGACTTAGAAGACACATCCTGCAGCAAAAAACACATGCTTTTGTTTTTTCCCCTAGAGTTTGCAAGATACCAGGGCATTACGGAACAAAGTTGCAAAGACAATAGTAGGTGGCTGAAAGGGGAAAAAGTAACCTTTTCTATTCAGAATCAGCATCCTGGTCTTTCTTTTCTTTAACTTACCGGTACATTGAATAAATATGCGATTCAATACACAAACACAAATACACTCACACACACACATAAATACACAGAGAAAAAAACAAAAACAAAAGTTGTATTGTTTACCCTGTGTTCCCTCCTCACATGCCATACAAGGTCTGCAATATATCTGCACAGCACCACGATGTCGCTACAAATAGCTCGCCATAATGTCACAGCTCGGGAGCATTAGCTGACGTGCAACTGATGTATGCCCTGAGAGAGAGAGAGAGAGAGAAAAGAGGCTGATGGAGCGACGCAGTAAATTTAGCTTTGTTTTATGTGGGGGCTACTTTGATGTTTTCACGCCGGGCAACACTGCTTCAAACACCAGAATGATTTGCGTCGGGAACATGAATGATTTACGCAGTTATGCATTATTAATTAGTCGACGCTCGCTTTTTTTGTGACATTGGAGTGCGTGGCCTGTGATTAGGATAATCTAGTTTGCATTTAAATTAGAGCGCTGTGAAGAAATAGTTAATTTCTTTTTTTTTTTTTTTCTCCCTGTATACTGGTATCGGCCATATGATTTCTCTTCTTATGTGGGTGGAAGAATTTCGCAAATGTGCATGAAACAATTTAGTGTTGTGAAAATAGGGGAGAGAAATCTTTAAAGGTCGGCATACCATGTCACTGATGCGGTGCATAATGATTTATTGTACGTGATTGCATAATTCTGGCTGTCAGTGTCAATAACTATATGTCTGTGGATTTGAAAGGTCCTTATGGTTTGTGTTACTGGTTTCACTTACCATGCTTTGTAGACTTGCACCATGCATTATCCTTTAATGTCCAATGCAACAATGGGTACCCCCTTTAAAACTTAGTCAAACCCAATAGTCCTTGGGTGGATGGAATATGTCTGTTACTGTTAACTCAGAAAATCTTTTTTTATTTTGTAATGCTCCAATTTAACATTTTATGGAGTAAACTGATACCTTGTTAATCTTCCCAGGGGACCCAGCAAATCCACATTTCGATTTATGTATTTACCCCCCCCCACACTCTCCCCTTCAATTAGATATTAAGAATAGTATTTCACATACAGTAGACACTAATCCTATGGGAAGCAAGCTAGGTAAACTCACTACAGTAGTTTACAAAACAAAACAAAACAAAACAAATGAAGAGTTATGTCAGTTTCTTAGCAGTGCAGTGCTAGCCGCTAGGAGGTGAGGGGTGTCATGGTGTTTATAGATGCAGTTATGGTCTTCTCTACGTGAGGATGTGACACTTCTACTAATCATTTATGGATCTCACATCTCACAAGTATGTGTTCTGCAGCCTTCCTAGTTGCTTCTGTTGTCTTTTGTTTTATCATACATTTCCCACAGAGCCTGCCCCCATGACTTTAAAGCCCCATATTACCACAGGAATGTTTCACATCACTCTTATTGTTATGATCAATGTTATTGCTGGGGGACCCCAGATGTAGCGGCCTGCCACTCCGAGTAGTAAATAAAACTCCTAGATTCTCCTGGTATATATCAGGGGAGAGAAAGCCTCGGAGCGATTCCGCCGCTCAGTTCCTCGGCGCAGCCGCTACACGCCAACACGGCCGCGCCCGCTGGCGAAAACAAACGGGCTCGGCTCGGGCTTGCGCTCTTCTCGGTGGGCACTGTGTTAGACGGGGGCTGTCGCTGTGGCTGCCCCCTCCGGCAGGCTGCTGCCAGAACCCAGCTGCTTTATGGAACCTGTAAACATGGCAGTCACAGCAGCAGGGGCACCAACTGGGCACGGCGCATTCCAATGGAGCAGAGAGGCTGAGAGGAGAAATGAGGCACAGAGTTTTACTGTGTGTGTGTGTGTGTGTGTGTGTGTGTGTGTGTGTGTGTGTGTGTGTATATTTGTGTATAATGTGTGTGCGTGCATGTGTGTGCGTATGCGTGCGTGTGGTTGTGCATGTGTGTGTGTGTATATATGTGTGTGTGTGCATGCGAGTGTATTTTTGTGCTTGCATGTGTGTTTGTGTGGATATGTGACCAGGCATGGCAAAACCAGGCACATGTCTCCCCAGAGACATTTTGAGTTATTCACAGATTCTGAAAGTGTAGTTTCAAAGCTATCCAATTATGTCTCACTCACGGAGATCTGATAATATTTGAATAAGTTGTAGCCATTTTAAAGTATACACATCTCAAAGCTACAAGCTGAGAAATCAGGGTTTTCAATTTGACTACTTTCTCCCTCAATCCATGGGAGGGGAACACAATGGTCCTCATTTACATGACATTAAGATCAACCCTCCCCCCCTGTCACAGTCAATGATTTGTCAGCCTGCAGTGCTAATGACCCATCGAAACCATCTGTAATGGGTTACAGAACCAGCTAGTAGCAATAGATAAAGTAGTCTAAGGGCCTGTCCACACGGAGACGCTTTTTAGGTTAAACGCAGAGGTTTTGCTTCGTCTTGGCCGAGCGTCCAAACGAATCCTGTAAACGCACTGCCCGAAACCGCACTTTTCTGAAACCTGGTCCCAGAGTGGAAAAATCTGAAACCGTAGCCCGTTTGAATTCGTTTAGACAGCGAAACCGCACATCCTGCTTGCGTATCAATGATGTCATCGTCACACCTCTGCTGCCCTGGACTTGCACTTATAGTATTGCCTAACAATACTAGTTTTCATACATGACATTACCTACAATTACACTCCGTAAGATAAATATCACAACTGGTGCTGCGCAGCGCCGATAGCTTATGACTTGGTGGACTGAACACCGTTTTTCCCGGTGTTTTTTTTATGCATTCTAGCTATTGTCAGTGACGCGAGAGAACATAAGTTATTAGGGAAGTGCGGTGTAAGTTTAGGCTACATTAACTTGTGCGTAGTGCCAGTGTTATTCATTTATTTTACATGTCTTACAACATATATACATGCATTCACAGTCGAGTGAAATCAGATATAAGCATACAAAGACGCTTAGAACTCACGTTAAGCCGATGGTAGCACACTGAATGCAAATGCGCGATTTGATGCAGGCAAACGTATTGACTGTTACTAACGAAGGTTTTATAGCAATATTATAAATGTGGCGACAGAATAGCCTAGAACTTGGGTAAGCCTTGCGTTTAGTAGCCTAATTGCGGTGATAGCCAAAACTAATGTGAATCACGGACTATCCGACAACCAAAGAAAGTAAAGGTGATTAATAGGCCTACCTGCGTTAGCCAAATAAAGGACGGGACTGCACCCTTCACAAACCGTAAAATAAAGTGTATTAGTTTTACAGTTGACTACAGTTGACAGTTCACCATCAGTCCACACAAACAATTCTGGTTTCCTTGCACTAGCCATTTCGTCGTAGCCTATTCTGTCTGTTTGTAAAGCGCAAGTTTTGGTCAATTTCTGTAAAGAAACAGTGCCACCTATAGGCCTGGGGTATGAAGTAACGTGTTGAGTCGTGTTGAGATGGATCCGTTTGGACGCAAATATTCTTGATACGGTTCCAGGGAAGACCTGTGGACTAGGCCTAAAACAAACATGAGATCACATTTGCAAACCATGTTATTTTGAATGAACACCCAGTGCAAGGCACCAAGTTGGCAATGGATTTAGCAGGTTTAGCAATAGATAAAATAGTCTAAAACGCGAACTAAACAAACATGAGATCACGTTTGCAAACCCTGTTAATTTGAATGCACACACGATAAGGCACCCTGCCATCAGTCAAAACAAGACATTTTCGCATTATTCAAATTAATTGCCCACCGAAACTATCTGTAATGGGTTTTGGCTAGTAGCCTATGGTGCCAATAGATAACGACAGTAGGCCTACGTTAGCTAGTAGCAATGGATAAAGTTTCTAACACATGAACTTTATCCCCGTCAAATGTAACTGTGGAAATAGCATCTGATATCTTACGATCTAGTTCCTCTGCTGCCAGACCGAGAGATTCTTCCTCATTGTAATTATCTTCGGCTAAGGTCAGCTCTAGAAAAGAGCACTAATAGTCACGCCCAATTCAAACGCTGGTTTACTTCCTGAAACTTAACCATTTTCAAAGACAAAATATACACTTTTAAAGCAACCAATGCTGTTATCTGAAACATGGAATTGCTTCTTTAGGACTTCAACGTGCACATTCGGCAAAAAAATGAAAATAACTAATTTTGAAAAAAAAAAAAAACCCTTCAAAGTCGTTTTTCGCGACTTGAGCCTGGTTTTGCCATGCCTGGTCACATATGTGTGTGTGTGCGTGTGTGTGCGTGTGTGTGTGTGTGTGTGCATCTGGGGGCCAGTGGAGAGGTGACTGCTCCGTATGCTGAATAATAACACCGCAATTACAGCCAGAGATGCTCTATTGATTGGGAGGGCCTGCCTGGCAACGGTCCAGGTGGTCCTGTTTCATTTTTTTGTAAATGAATAAGAGTGAGCGAGAGAATGAGAGACAGAGAGAGAGAGAGAGAGAATGAGGAGACATAAAGAGATTGTGTGGTAGAGAGGGAGTGCAGGGCTCACTGAAACAAGCTATTTCTATTTTTTGTACATTGGGCTGTTATTCTAATTCATTCGTTTTGAAAATGTGAATTTCATTTATCAGCCTTATGCGAGCGGACACACTGTTTTCATTACCCAGCCATCTGCTGCTGTTCCTGGACAAGAGAGAGAGAGAGAGAGAGAGAGAGAGAGAGAGAGAGAGAGAGAGAGAGGGGAGAGAGAGAAAGATAGATAGATAGATAGAGAGAGAGAGAGAACACAAGCAGGACCTTAAGAATAAACAAATGAGAGATAGACCTTGAAAAATGCAACCTGTTTGCCTTCCCCAAAATAGCTTATAGATATATATATTTTTTTTCTGTTGCTGTTTTAAACTGTTTTTTTCTGTACTGTTTTAAACTTGTTTTTAATTTTAAGGAACAGTTGGAGAGGCAGACCACAAACGAAAAAAAATGACCTCTAGGCGCCCGACCATAAACAATGGCTGAGCTGTCTCTAATCAATCAGCACATAGGAGCAGGCGGGAGAGGTGCTCAGCACTGATCAAATATATTCGTATGCCTCGCGCAGGCCTCCAAAGAGCCTCGTCTTATTTACTGCGTGGATTTGCACTGGCAAGGTCAGCGGCTCTTCACTTAACCCTCTTCCTCTCAGTCATAATTCACACGCTACATTTCTTTATTATTTACTCTATTAACCTTTACTGTTTATTATTAGGAGCTTTAATATGCCTGCTGGCATTTTTTATGTACTCGTCATGTTGTATACCTGAGAGGAGAGAGACTTGGTTGTATGGATTAGCTAATACACCGCGGATATAGTGCAGCCAAGGTCAGTTTTCCAGTATCCAATAGGGATTCAGACGCTCAACTGTGTGCAGTGCGTGTGAGTGAGAGCGAAAGAGGGAGACTGAATAATGCTGTGCGTTACAAAGGGAGAAAGTTTGTGTCATGGGTTAAATGCATGTGAGTGTATGTTTTCCTGTGCGTTGACCTCTTTAAGTGTAGCATTTGGTATTGATTGATACATCAGGCCTGGGCTCTGAGGAAAAACAGAGATCAGTGCTACCTTGGATGATCTGTGTGTTTCAAACGGATTGTGTGCAAAACAGCAGCCCAGCTGTGTGTGTGTGTGTGTGACTGTGTATGTGTGTCTGTGTGCATGTTCGTGTTTGAGTAGGTAGTTAAATATAACACAGAAACATTCACAATCAAGTACTTTTTTGCGTCCCTGCATTTTGTGTAAATCATGTTCATGGGATACAATAGAGGCTTAGAGGGGCACTGTTACAGGTCACCCACCTGGCCTGCTCTGGCGTCAGTAAATCATCTCTCCTGGGTCTGCTTCTGGTCCACTGGATGCTCACTCTGTGCACCTTGCTCCACTCTCCCAGTGACGATACCTCAGTGGCCTGACCTCTGCCAGCTCCTCTGGGGATTCTCTGCCCACGTCTCTCTGTCCAGACAGCAGCTCCAGCCATGCCTGGCCATGGAAAGAGAGATACGCCCCCCCCCCCCCCACACACACACACACACACACCCACACACCACCACCACCCTCCAGCCCCCATCTGTCTCAGAGCACAGCTGCATCTCACTTGCTCTGTCGAAGGAGACCTGGCTTTAACAGCACACGTCTCTGTGCTATGTTCCCTCTGTGTTCACATGGCATTCACCACCTGTGGCAGAGGGGGGAAAGTTCTAGTTACCCCTAACACCCCCAACTGCCAGCCTCCACCCCCGCTCTCTTAATGTGGTTCTGCCCACAGGGAGAACAGAGGTGAGGTGCAGGTACTGTTTACACAGGTTGGGTTTCATGTGGGTTTTGTAGAATATTATGGAGTATGTCATGGCAGGTGGTATTTAGGCGTTAAAGTAACCCATGTCAGGACACAGGACAGAGCTAAAACACTCTGAAACTTGTCAGAGATATTTACAACAGATTGAAGTGTTTATTTCGATGTTATGTTATGGTAATCAAATGTCTCGTCACAACCTGTGACATCGACATGAAAGAAACTATGAATTTATTGGCATCGGATGCTGTGATCCATAATTGATCACAGGCATTGCCTGTTCGCGAATGACAAAAACAAAAAGCTGTGAACATATTTGAGCGCTACACATCATGTCTGGTCTGGGAAAAAAATGGCTTTACTGTTGTGAAACGGTCAGATGAGAGTTTTATTGTTTGTTTCAGAGGCATGTTGTTCTTATTATGGTCCGTCCAAATACCAGTCATATCTTACTGTGTGTGGCACATCCTGCCGAATTATGTTCTAGCCACTCCGATAAAGAGGAACATCAGGAACATCACTAACCTCTGTGCAGAACCCCCACCCCACACACACACACACACACACACACACACACACACACACACACGCACACCATAAAACCCTAAGACAAGCTGTCAAACACGTTCATTTTGATTGTAAAGGAATGAGATAGCACCTGGATCATCATCAACACCATGTATGCACGCTAGAAAATTCAGCACTGTCACATCCCTGGGCATTGATGGCTCCCCAGTGCGCTAAAAACAACTTAATATACCTGTGACGGCAGTCATCCTCTGCAAAGTCACCGATTGTCATGGAGCGCAGCTGGTTTATATTTAGAGAAAGAAGGGGAAATATACAGCAACAAGCGATACATTCAAAGTCAAACATTCTTGGTCTCCGCTGATGGTAAACAAAAAGACAAAAGCCTTTATCTGCCTCACCAGCTCCCAGTCTGTGGGGAGTTTTTCCACATCCTGTGCCACATGAAAAGTCTGTCTGTGTACTTTTAGATGGACATGTTACAAATGCCTTCCCCCCCCCCCTCCATTTATAAATACGTTTGATTATTTATTTAGCTTGTTTGTTGGTGGGCAAATGCTGAGATATTCAGCTGTCACAATGATGA
>NC_055977.1:22245874-22298374 GCF_018492685.1 Alosa sapidissima
TCCATATCAGACTGTCTATCATTCATCATCATCTGTCTAGGGGCGTATTTTGAGTGAAGGATAGGTGGATGGGGAGGATGGGCTAACCTTTCCGTGACTGCAGGTGTGAAAATGGTCTCAGCCCTGGACGGGGGAAACCCATTTTGCTCCCGACCGTGCGGTTGGGGCTGTGCCTCAGGTAAATTGAGGTCATCTCTGGAGAGTCCAAAGAACACGGCTGTCAAATGTCACAGCAGGCCACCAACCCCACTATAAAGACCCCAGGCTTTTGGTCTGCCACCGTGAAACACGACCGCCGTATTGACCGGCGCTGTAACTCTCTGCAGACTCTGCACTATCCGGAGTGTGGACATCACGGATATCTACACCCTCACAGATACAACGGCAAAAGGTTGCTAAGAGATTGAGTGATCTGACATGCTATCTTACTTACTCTTGAAACCTGCTTGCACCAGTCCTGCGAAAAGAGAATGAATTGGGCGAAAGCAGAGCTCTTGGTTGAGACCTACACGTATGTCAAGCCTGAGTCTGCCGATAACGTTTGAGACTTCCATACAGGTGCTGTTATGGAACTCTAGTGAGCGAGGTGGTTAATCTTTATTTCATGTGCTTGCACAGTGAAATTGATTACAATCTCGCAGGACCTTGCTAGCCTGGCTAGCGCCACCACTTCTCAATGAGACGTGGTCTGGGAACCAAACGTTCATTTTCTCGTATTTGAAAAAAATGCCCAGATCCGTTTATTGGGTGCCACGTATGTCTATCAAATGCGTCTGTGCATAGCTCATCATCGTCTTGCTTTCCCCCCTGTTCTGTGATTGGTTCCCTATCTGCTATTTGCTCCATGGTCTCCAGGCTGCCTTAGCAGCGTGAATCAAATCGCGCACAAGGCAGCATGGGAACACCCAGGCTAGGACCTTGTACAGAGGCTGGCTCCATTGCTGGGGGAGGACAGTGTGTAATGGCAATATACAGTCCTGTCATTCTCGATAGTAGCTTTTATCTAACACACTTTTTTGGGTCTATCATTAATTAGTCATACTCACACAACGTCTTTAGCACATTTTTAGCACATTTCCTGCATTCACTGTAAACAAATGGTTAATTACTGTAAATTGAATAATGTCTTTCATTACTGTAAATTGAATCATTTCTATTCATCATAAATAAAGCAGCAATCTTTAGATCATGAGCAATTATCATATTAGCAGACATTCAAAAAATACCATGTCACTGAAACTGATGAAACATATGCTAAATTATGATGACTAATACAAGCCCTTTCACTCATCATGACACCCCCACTATGTTGGGTGAGGGGGTAAAAACAATGACAGTCATAGTGTAACTAGTAGATGTGTCAGGGAATTAAAGGTTGTATCAGTGTCACTTCTGTTGACGTTCAAACAAAACAGAGAGCTACCTCGTTACTCCCTCCCCCTCCCTCCCGTGCAATTGAAACTCTCCTGAACGTGCATCTCGTTGGTTATGGGTTGGAACACATTATTATGCCTTTGAGTGGTTGCCAACACTTGTTGGTAACAATTGTTTTTGTGTACAGATCTCTGAGCCTAGGCTACCAACAGAGATGCGTTTTTTTTGACGTCCTGCTTATGGGGCGGGCAGCTAGTGGATCATTAGGAAAGTAATCATTTATGTTTGGGCCTTTTTTTGGGCCTGCAATCGCTGATACAACCTTTACCAAATAGTTTTGACTTACAGTATATTATGGTACGATATAAGGCATGTGAATCATATCAACACAGTTAAGGAAAATGTTATGTTAGTAGTCATTAGTTATGTTATGTTAGTTGCAGTCATTATGTTGTTCAGGGTTGAATTACAGTAACAGTGTTATCACACAATGTGTCATCACAATTTACAGCAGAAAGCTGTAAATGGAAGCTAGAAGAACAAAAGCAATCGCAAATTTCAAACAATAGGCAAAGAACACAGAGATATTTGGAAAAAAACACATTTCAACATATTACAACAACATTCAACATATTACAACTTTAAGTGGATGTATTAAAGATCCTGCCTTTTCACTAGCGATGTCATGGTTGTAACCTAGTCTTAGTTTCACTGCGGAACAACTCATACTGTCCACTAGATTGATTTTTGTAATCCCACCACCACCTGTACAGATTAAGGCCCCTTCTACCTATATCTGTCTCATTCTTCATTCCCACATTCTGAGTGAAAACTCCCATCAGAACCAGCAGGAACGGATGCCACCATGCGACTATAGAGTCAGGAGGACACGACGAGAGAGAGAGAGAGAGACAGAGAGAAAAAGAGAGAGAGGGAGAGAGAGAGAGAGAGAGTGTGAACACGCTGATAGATGTCCCATCAAATCTCCAGCGACAGAACTAATCTGCAGCCTGCACCAATACAGATCCCCGGGAGAGTTCACCCGCACCTATGACCTCCAGCGCTGCCAGCTAACGCCAGCCCTCACCCTCAGCCTCACCCTCACCCTCTCTCCACACAGCCCCCTTCACCTCTTTTTCTCTGCTCCACCCTCACCTGTCGCACCGGTGCGTCGTGCGAGACAGCAGGGGCCGCTGTCACATAATATATGTCAGCGGACTCGCTGATGGCTCTGTGGCCCGTTGGGCTGCTTCCAGGACGGGCTTAGAGAATGTGATGGGTCCATTTGTCATCTTTCTGTCAGCATCTCCCGGAGGGACTCAGGGGAGGGGTGCATGTCTGTGTGTTTGTGTGTCTGTGTGTGTGTGCGTGTGTGTGTTTGTGTGTGTGCGTGTGTGTGTGTGTGTGTCTGTGTGTATGTGTGTGTGTTTGTGTGTCTGTGTGTGTGTGTGTGTGTGTGTGTGTGTGTGTGCGTGTGTGTGTGTACATTGTAGATGACAGATAACTGTTGTCCTTCAGAGATAAATACCATTTACAGTTTTTCTCAGTCGCTTTGGTGCTTTTCTCACATCACTATTAACATTTGCACAGCAGTTAGTGCATTTCTCAAAACAATTAGTGCAAACTGCAAAACCTAGTGGATAACCTGCAAAAGCACGTCACTTGCTCAAAATGGATAGTCCATTCCTCAAAAGCAAGTCTTTATGTCAATGAAACTGCCAGTGTCATCAAAATGAGAAGTCTTGACACCATCGTTTATGAACAAGATAGTCAAATGGTTTTGTCATGTTTTCATAATGACAGTTTATTCTCTCAGTGTTTTCCAATGGAAAAAAAGGTCAGAACTCGGTGACACTACCTGAACATGCTCAAGACAGCACTATACACTACAGTACTTGTACAGCCATTTGAAAACTACAGTAAAGTTACACATTGCTGTAGTTAGGAGAGTAAGTGAGTACAAGACACTGAATACGTACGTTTCACATTTTTACTGTATATGCTCTTTGCAATTCTACAGCATTGTGACAGAATTTGATAACTAGTTCAACAATTTTGTATGTAATGACTCAAGCAATGAAATGAAGACTATTAGTTTCATTGGGAATGACTATTCAGCATCCATAAGTATAGTTCATTTTGACTGACATGACATAAGCAAATGTTAATGTTATAAAACAGCAGAGAATTGTACGAAAGCAACTGATACATGTCCAAAAGCATTTGCAATTAAGTATAAGTATAAGTATATATACTTTTTTGATCCCGTTAGGGAAATTTGGTCTCTGCATTTAACCCAATCGGTGAATTAGTGAAACACAAACAGCACACAGTGAACACTTAGTGAGGTGAAGCACACACTAATCCCGGCGCAGTGAGCTGCCTGCTTCAACGGCGGCGCTCGGATTTTGTTAGCAATTTGTTCAAAGGAAGGAGAAATTCCTACTATGATGTGCACAAATGACTAAATGTTGTGGAGGTTGAACTATTAGTTATGAGAATTTTCTTTCTGATATGTGAAAAGCACCAAAGCGACTGAGAAAAACTGTAATTGACACCCAGCCAGCGCAGGTGCTGACGTCAACCGGAAAACGCTTCCCTTTCCTCTGTGGGGGGGGTCAGAAGTGACCGAGGGTAGTGAAACGGCTGAGGAACTGTACTTTAATAGCAGTGTGCTACCACAGAATCTGACTGACAGAGCCCCGGCGAGCCTGTTAAGTTTGTTTCTGTGAGCTGTCGCCGCACAGCTGTGTCGTGAGAGAGAGAGGCCCTTGTGCGATTTTAATTTGACCACATTTCAGCTGGACTGATAATTGCCGCACCGTGGTGTGCTTCGATCACCATGATTGGCGTGTAATAGAAAAATTGCCATTTGTACTCCTGCCTGAAGCGGAGTTGCAAATAAGCATGCTGTCTTTCAGCTTTTTACTGTAACTTTTGATTTTCTGTGTCTCTCTAATGTGCTATGTTCGAGCTCTTTTGTTTACACTAAAATGATTTACAGGATGGCGAGTGGTATCACTCATGTTGAGTGTAAACCATGTTGATTGGGCCCTCTGTATTTCTATGTATAAGCCTCTTCATGCATATGTTATGTTATATTATCCATATGCTAATATTCTAAAGAGTATCAGTTTGTGCATACCCAGTGTGCACTTGACAAATGAGAAAATGAGCTAAATCACTGTGAAAGGTTTACACAGGCTTGCCATGTGCACGAGTTGACACGGCTCCCCAATGGCTTCCTCTTAGTCCCTGAGGGCCATATTCACAACAAGCCCCATGATGAATCTCCCCCAGACAGTGTTTGCTCTTTGTGGGTAAACAACGCTGCGGTGGTTCCCTCATTTGCATACTGCTAATTTTTAGGCTCCTGCAGAACACCTCCCCCCCTCTCTCCCACCTCTCTCCAAGCCTTGACGATTCTGCCGCTTATGTCACGGATAGCGACACCGTTATTCACCTGCACCCGCCGGCCTCGCTGACAAGTTAGCATTTGTCGGGGAAATGCCAACGTGGCGGATGTGACACCGGACGGACAGCCAGCCAACCTCGCCCCTGCCGCTGACTTCAATGGTGGTGACGGGTGCACGTCAGAACACCCATGTGACACCCCCCTTCCCCCCACGCCACCCCACCCCCATCCACGCAACCCCCGCTCTGTCGCCCTTCAAAGTGAAAACACCCAACACGATGTGGTAGTGAGCCGTCCCACCACCACTGTCCACCCCCACCCTCCCCTCCTCTCATCCCGCTGTGCCCTGGCCTCCAACCCTCCGCCGGCCCCGGCTAAAGGCCTCTAAATGAAAAGATGCACTGGGCTGGACGTGCCAAATGCCTTTTTGATGGTGTCAGGCCATAGGTGGGGATGACAAGGAAGATGAGGCGAGCTCTCAGTCAGCTCCGAGAGGAGCCTGCTTCGTGCCAAACGCCTGATGGGGATTACGACCCCGCTGTGGAGAGTCCTGTCAGAGGGAGGCTTTTTTTTAAACCATCATCACAGGAGTCAGAGACTCGCTTATTTTAGTTTGTGCCAAAATAAGCCCTTACAAAGTTTTAGGTTTAAAAAAGTATGTGAGTTACAGAGACTGTTGTTCATTATGAAGCTGAAGTGCTGCAGCTGTTTTGAACAACTATTGGTTACCTCAGATGTAATGAAATTGTTATCAATTATTTGTGCAGGTAAAAAGTACATAGTCTTTTCCAACACATCTATTTAATATTTATGCACTTTTTCCTGATAAAAGTCTTAGATCCATGCTTTGCTCCAAACTATTGTCAGTTCTGCCTACACAGGTCACCAAGTCAGGAGTGGGGCATGTTTTTTTCTTTTTTTTCAGGTTATCCATTAGGAATTGCAGCATAACTCCTCAAATAATGTTCTCAATCATGCCCAGGGCCCTCTGTCTTCAGTTAGCCATTGTTGCCGGCTCAGTTTTTGGGGGCCAAGCAGCGAAGCTGCGAGGCAACCATTGTGTTTCTCTTTGTTCTTCTTCTTCTTATTCCGCCATGGTAGTCTATGGCAGCCCATAGAACCGTCTTGTCAAAAGTTGTGAAATTTGGCACACTGATTGGGGACAGTCCCATGTTTAATGTCACCAAGTTTCATACCGGCACCTCAAGTGCTCTAGCGCCACCAACAGGCCAAAGTTGGACGTGCGTTCACGCACGCAACTTTTGACCCGTTGCATTGATTCTCAAAAATGAGGTATCATTGGAATCCTTGGATCAAGCCGAGTTCAACGCACCCTATGACGTAATTTTCCACCATGATGGATTTTCCGCCATAGTTTGTCAGATTTTCACGAAACTTAGTACATATGATATTCAGACCAAGCCGCACAAAAGTTATCCAATAGATTCTTCAAATTCAAAACCGTTCGCCCATAAAATCCAATCGAAATTGGTGGCAAAGCCGCCAAACAGGAAGTGAGCTCATATCTCATCAACCCTTTCATCTATCATAACCAAACTTAGTAAATGAATCATGACCCCATCAGGAGGACGCTCAAAAAATTTGGTGACCTTTGACCTCTAGGGGGCACTGCAATTAAGATTAATTAATATGCCTTTTGGCCTTTAGCTGCTGTTGTGCTTAGAATTAAAAGCACTAGTGGTGTCTGACAGTACTGTGGAAGGTCCTTAGGTCAACAGAGGACAACTTGTGACATGAATAAGTATTCGCAAGTCAAAAATTTCAGCTGATCCTCACCAAAATTGGCAGAGACCATCTTCAGACCATGCCAGTGTATTTTTTTCTGGAACAATTGACAGAAGCGTTCGCCTGTAACAGCCAATCGAAATTTGCAGCGAAGCCGCCAAACAGGAAGTGAGCTCATACCTCAGCAAAACCAAACTTAGTACATGGTCCTCAGGACCCATCAGGAGGACGCTCAAGAAATTTGGTGACCTTTGGCCTCTAGGGGGCTCTGTAATTGGCAAAAATGCATTTTGGCCTGTAGTTGCTGCATTATTCTGCAATGGAGGTCAATGGCAGCCCATAGAACCGTCTAGTTCATCCTGATGATGCACAAATAATTTGGTGACCTTTGACCTCTATGGGGGCATTGAAATCACAGCAAGCATGATCATATCTCAATCGATCTTTTATTTTTGATGTGAAACTGATGACGGCGAGTTCCATCCAGTTAATTCTGGGTGGGGCAGGGTGGGACGGGCAGGGGCGATTGCGGCGATGGGTTGGCTGGGTGAGGGGGCGGCGACACTCAGCCCTGGTTCAGCCCCTCAAAATCAGTTATGTTTTGATGTGAAACTTGACCTTGTAACTCAGCCAATCTTGGGTTGTTTGACATGGAACTTGCTGTGACTGCTTAATGCTATATGCCTGATGCCACGGCATTGAGTTGCATGGCAAATCTGGACTGCTGAACTTTCTGCTTGGCCCCCACATTGCCCCATACATTACATATATATATATATATATATATATATATATTATTCTATTTTCCAAGGAAAGGGGTGACTGGGGAGAAGAGGTGTTGCTTTTCATTGAACAATTTGTTGTAGTGCCGGAGCCTGGGGTTTGCACTGAGACTGAACACTGCTCCTCAGACTCGTGCCGCACGCCACAGCACTACGGCAGCCAAACGGAAAAGACAAAAAAAAAAGAAAAACACAAATAGAGAGAGAGAGAGAGCAGAGGATCACTTGGCTTTTATTGACTTGTCAGAAGTGTGAAAGTGTTCAGTGCAATGCGTTTAGGCAGCATGAAAAATACAGGGAGTGAACAGGGAAATATGTGAAAGCACAGAAATCCACTTCAGATTAAAACAAAACAAAACACTATATCACTATGATATCTTCAAGAACTGCTGACATATATAGTGTTTTACAGGAAGTATATGATGAATTAAAATGTGTCTGTAATTTATTCATTAATTTATAATGCCAAACGCCTGATGGGGATTACGACCCCGCTGTGGAGAGTCCTGTCAGAGGGAGGCTTTTTTTTAAACCATCATCACAGGAGTCAGAGACTCGCTTATTTTAGTTTGTGCCAAAATAAGCCCTTACAAAGTTTTAGGTTTAAAAAAGTATGTGAGTTACAGAGACTGTTGTTCATTATGAAGCTGAAGTGCTGCAGCTGTTTTGAACAACTATTGGTTACCTCAGATGTAATGAAATTGTTATCAATTATTTGTGCAGGTAAAAAGTACATAGTCTTTTCCAACACATCTATTTAATATTTATGCACTTTTTCCTGATAAAAGTCTTAGATCCATGCTTTGCTCCAAACTATTGTCAGTTCTGCCTACACAGGTCACCAAGTCAGGAGTGGGGCATGTTTTTTTCTTTTTTTTCAGGTTATCCATTAGGAATTGCAGCATAACTCCTCAAATAATGTTCTCAATCATGCCCAGGGCCCTCTGTCTTCAGTTAGCCATTGTTGCCGGCTCAGTTTTTGGGGGCCAAGCAGCGAAGCTGCGAGGCAACCATTGTGTTTCTCTTTGTTCTTCTTCTTCTTATTCCGCCATGGTAGTCTATGGCAGCCCATAGAACCGTCTTGTCAAAAGTTGTGAAATTTGGCACACTGATTGGGGACAGTCCCATGTTTAATGTCACCAAGTTTCATACCGGCACCTCAAGTGCTCTAGCGCCACCAACAGGCCAAAGTTGGACGTGCGTTCACGCACGCAACTTTTGACCCGTTGCATTGATTCTCAAAAATGAGGTATCATTGGAATCCTTGGATCAAGCCGAGTTCAACGCACCCTATGACGTAATTTTCCACCATGATGGATTTTCCGCCATAGTTTGTCAGATTTTCACGAAACTTAGTACATATGATATTCAGACCAAGCCGCACAAAAGTTATCCAATAGATTCTTCAAATTCAAAACCGTTCGCCCATAAAATCCAATCGAAATTGGTGGCAAAGCCGCCAAACAGGAAGTGAGCTCATATCTCATCAACCCTTTCATCTATCATAACCAAACTTAGTAAATGAATCATGACCCCATCAGGAGGACGCTCAAAAAATTTGGTGACCTTTGACCTCTAGGGGGCACTGCAATTAAGATTAATTAATATGCCTTTTGGCCTTTAGCTGCTGTTGTGCTTAGAATTAAAAGCACTAGTGGTGTCTGACAGTACTGTGGAAGGTCCTTAGGTCAACAGAGGACAACTTGTGACATGAATAAGTATTCGCAAGTCAAAAATTTCAGCTGATCCTCACCAAAATTGGCAGAGACCATCTTCAGACCATGCCAGTGTATTTTTTTCTGGAACAATTGACAGAAGCGTTCGCCTGTAACAGCCAATCGAAATTTGCAGCGAAGCCGCCAAACAGGAAGTGAGCTCATACCTCAGCAAAACCAAACTTAGTACATGGTCCTCAGGACCCATCAGGAGGACGCTCAAGAAATTTGGTGACCTTTGGCCTCTAGGGGGCTCTGTAATTGGCAAAAATGCATTTTGGCCTGTAGTTGCTGCATTATTCTGCAATGGAGGTCAATGGCAGCCCATAGAACCGTCTAGTTCATCCTGATGATGCACAAATAATTTGGTGACCTTTGACCTCTATGGGGGCATTGAAATCACAGCAAGCATGATCATATCTCAATCGATCTTTTATTTTTGATGTGAAACTGATGACAGCGAGTTCCATCCAGTTAATTCTGGGTGGGGCAGGGTGGGACGGGCAGGGGCGATTGCGGCGATGGGTTGGCTGGGTGAGGGGGCGGCGACACTCAGCCCTGGTTCAGCCCCTCAAAATCAGTTATGTTTTGATGTGAAACTTGACCTTGTAACTCAGCCAATCTTGGGTTGTTTGACATGGAACTTGCTGTGACTGCTTAATGCTATATGCCTGATGCCACGGCATTGAGTTGCATGGCAAATCTGGACTGCTGAACTTTCTGCTTGGCCCCCACATTGCCCCATACATTACATATATATATATATATATATATATATATATATTATTCTATTTTCCAAGGAAAGGGGTGACTGGGGAGAAGAGGTGTTGCTTTTCATTGAACAATTTGTTGTAGTGCCGGAGCCTGGGGTTTGCACTGAGACTGAACACTGCTCCTCAGACTCGTGCCGCACGCCACAGCACTACGGCAGCCAAACGGAAAAGACAAAAAAAAAAGAAAAACACAAATAGAGAGAGAGAGAGAGCAGAGGATCACTTGGCTTTTATTGACTTGTCAGAAGTGTGAAAGTGTTCAGTGCAATGCGTTTAGGCAGCATGAAAAATACAGGGAGTGAACAGGGAAATATGTGAAAGCACAGAAATCCACTTCAGATTAAAACAAAACAAAACACTATATCACTATGATATCTTCAAGAACTGCTGACATATATAGTGTTTTACAGGAAGTATATGATGAATTAAAATGTGTCTGTAATTTATTCATTAATTTATTAATGAATGTTAGTAAATCTATTCATATGGATTTTTTAAAATGTTTTACCTAACCTGCACTGAGAGGAGAGGAAACATTGATATCATTTGAAATGATGTGGTGTTCTGTATTACTTCTTAAATAAAACAATATGAGAAGAAATTAAGAAAAAAAGAAACATTTAGCCTGGGCTTTGAATCATTAATCTATCTCCCATAATGCACTACACTTTTGATATATGACCAAAATAGGCCAACTAGACAGACTGAAAGAAATAGATACTTATCTGCCTATTTTATAATGTTGGCTAAAAGGCTAAAACTGTCACGATGACCTCATGACTTCACATGTGGATCATGGAAAAATGTCTATGTATATATGAGCATATTAATATGTGTAGAGAATGTGTGTGTTTGTGCATGTGTGTGTGCGTGTGTGTGTGCATGTGCGTGCGTGTGTGTGTGCGTGTGCGTGCGTGTGTGTGTGTGTGTGTGTGAGAGAGAGAGAGAGATTGCTGGAAGATGAGGTGATCATATTCACTCTACCTCCTTGTCAGCACTACTGAGTGATAGGAGATATTTTCAGGAGAAGGAATACTTACAGATCTCTAAGACAGACAACTTATACATTAATACATCAGTATTAACCACAGTTAATGAATAGATTCAGACTTTAAGTAACAGTAAAGACCAATGCTTTAAGACTGCACAAGTGCAATAAAACACTAGATTTCAATCTATTCTACAACCACTTGCATGTTGTATCTTTGATGATTGCTTTTGTCTTGAGTTTTTTTTTCTTCTCGCCATCATTAGCGCAATGGTATTTACAGAGTTTTATTGTTTAACTTTCCAGCACAGTATTTAAAATAGGCACATCACTGTCTACCACCAGACAAAACCTTATTGTGGGGAAAAGGTCACTAGGAAGAAAAAAAGGGCTCACAGTGTCTGTCCATAACTTTCAGTGCGGTATTGTTGTCTGTGATTTATTTGCCGTATGTAAAAGTGATGGGTTTTCCAGCATCCACACAAAACCTATAACCCGAGAGCTTCACTTACCACTTCATAACCAGATTGTTAGGGGGAGGCGAATCATGGAATCAATTTAAGAGACTTTAGGCTTTGAGAGGAGCCGTGAGAGGAATGATATTTTGGAAATAAAAAGGACAAACGAAAGAGAGAGAGAGAGAGAGAGAGAGAGAGAGAAACACTGTTGTCAAAGAATCATAAAAAGGGGACAATTTCCATCTCTTTACACTGATAAATGGACACAAAATAAAAGTCAATTGGGAACTGAGCAGGCCCTCTTTAGTTTGTCATAACTCACCAAGAAATAATTGTCTCCGTTCGAGTCGGGTACCCTTTTCCTCGCCACTTACCTCTTTTTTATATAAAAAAAACATGGCTCCATTTCTCTTTGAATAATCTCTGTGGTGCAGTCCCAATTAATCAGGCAAGCGGCGGAAGATATCAATGAGAAGCACGCTCGTTCAGCGCACACAAATACCCAGCGCGGGCCGACCAGGGGAGCAACAGCGCAGGAGCCCTCCTCTGCAGTTTGATTTCAGCTAATTGGCTCGCCATTTCATTTCCCTTATTTGTTTGTTTCTCACATTTCTTGATTCAGGCCTGTTTTTATTTTCCCCTTCTCACTCTGTCTCCCTCTCTCTTTCTCTCTCTCTCTCTCCCTCTCTCTGTCTCTCTCTCATGAGTGCGCTCTCTCTCTCTCTTTTTAGAACTTTTTGATGTTCAAATAGAGCTTGTGGCTTCGCCTGCCGACACTGATGTCACCGACATCAAAACAATTAATTGTCAGGCTTTGATAGGAGGATATCGGCGCACCTAATCAACATTCAGCCACAAACACACGAGGGCCGGGCTGGCTCGCTGGATTCGCTGAGTGCTTATCGCTGTCTGGTTGGCTGTGCACCCAAAGATTAATCATGGCTTTCTGTTTGTCACCTTCTGCCCACATTAGCTTAATTGAATCCAGCAAATATCACAGACACAATAGAAATATTTTTTCAGGGCAAATACGCTTTGTTTTGTTTCCTTCTTATTATTTTTTTTTGTTGCCATTTTACACCCCCCCCCCCCCACACACACCCTTCACTCCTCCCAACCCTCGCCATATTCATAATGGCTCCCCACAAATTGTCTCATTTATTACAAGCTGCTTAATTAGGCATGTGTGCAGTGACTGTCCGAGGCTCTATTGTTTTTCATAAAGATTGTTTTTTGGCTTAGTGCTCAAGTTTGCTCTGAAGCCAAGGCCATCCTATTACGCAACTGAAAAAGTCGATTTTTAAAAATGAAAAAATGACAATGATACAATGATAAAACGAAACCTTTTAGTGATTTAATTAAGTTGTTTTCATTAAGGTAGTACACTGACCTATGAGGACACCAGATTCAACTTTAGTTTGCCACATTTGATAGAGAATTGCTCTGGATACCTTCAGTTAATTCATGAATAATTCATTTAATTAAAATAACACTGTAACTACTCATTAATGTTATGTCTGTTTGTGCTGCACTTGAAATGAATGGGATTGCCATTTGTAACTTTGCCAAAATATATCTCATCTCATCATGTTTGTAGGCCATTGTAACGTCTGGTGCAGAGCAAAAAAGAAAGCACTGAAAACCTTTTTTTCCTGAAATGTTTGGTGCGCGGGCGTTGGGAGAGCAGTTACTGGACAGTACGATTCCTTCATAGGCATGGAATCCCAAGTCTACAGAGTAACACTTTCAGACATGTATAGTTTTATAGGTAACAGAGACAGCAGACAACGGCTCCACATGCAGCAACACAATCACTCTGCTTGAGATTTTGTATTTAATACAGAATGTATGGATGCTCCTACACAGCAATCTGTTACAGTAAAAACTTTGGCATTGACTTTTCATGCTGTCTCTTCTGTTAAATGCCTCAGATAAAAATATCAACTCAGAAACTAAATATACAAATGTATGTGTCTGCGTGTAAGGTTTAGATAAATGCAACTATATATCATTTACAAGAATACGAGACAAGATGATAAACGGCATTGTAAGAATCTCAATCTTTTGAAGTACGGAGCAAAGAATCAGCACTTCAGAACACTTCCTTTGTTCTTACCCTTCACACAGTCCGACATGTGTTCGTTTTTTTTTGCGGACTCCACTATATTTGTGTCCATTTTTCTTGTTCTCAGTGTCTCCCAACACGAAAGCACATCAGTTATCAATTTGCACATTAGGCCTGGGAAGCGAGATTGACGTCTTTAAGAATGGCCCGAGTCCACCGCCACATTGACTGAAATGTCACTCCGTCTGTCCCGGCCTTTAATGGTTACAGATTGCCAGAGTATTACACTGTTCTGCAACCACACACATGTGCTTGGAGAGATAGGCAGCACCATTTTGAAAGCTACATTCAAAGTCTGTGAACACTTCGGCTGGAAAATTTGAAGCCATGGTCTTTAATGTCAAGTCTCGGACCGATTGTGTATGCTTGATATCAATGTACAATTCAATGTTTGACAAATCAATTACCACACACTGAAATAAATTAATCTATAAATTATGGGCACACTCACTCACTCACACACACACATTCGCACACCTTTATACACACACATAGCACAGTGAAGTCTCACAGTTCTCACTTTATGTGCTGAATAGCGCCTGTGTGCGAACACCTGCTAAAGTCATTAAAGCCCTGGAGACTAAACGGTTCCAAGTCGCAACAATTTGACGATTTAATAGTGATCTATAAAAGTGCGAGAGCCATGCCTACAGTCAGGGAGAGAGCGAAAAAGGTCTGGGGGTGGCTGTGCTGAGACATCCAGGTTCAGTGACTGGCCACTGGAGATTGGAGGCTGTGCTGTGCTGTCTGGGAGCACGGAGCTACGAGCCTCTGACCAGCTGTCTGGGTTGACTGGACTGGATTTTTTTTTTTTTACATTTTTTATCGTCTTTCAGCTTCTGCTTACTTCTCTTTCGAAACCATCAACCATATTCTCTGTCTCCTCATTTCTCTCAAGGTAAAACCTGAAATGAAATGGTCTCTGTATGTAAAAGATATATAAAAAAAGATCAACAAAACCAGTGGAAATGTAGTGTTTGACAGGTAGGTCTGAAAATGTGGCGTTTGACAGATAAATGAAAAGAGACAACGCTGTCAAGAGGCTGGGAGGAGGAGAGAGGGAAGACTGTGAGATCAGGAAAATGAAGAAGGCAAACAAGAGCGCCAGAAAAGTTGCATAATGGTTGAAAAATACAAAGAGGCCTCATCATAAATGAGAGCATCAGATGTTCTCCTGTCTATTGCAAAATGACAGGTGTGACACCAAACTAAATGCCGTCTTGAGAAAGTATTCTGATAAAGTGACAGCACGTCTCCTGAAGAGTACACCATTTTGATTAAATGAAAGCTTGTGTGCAATAGCAGTCTCCTCACAAGCTAGAAGGGATGGAAAAACTAACTGCAACATACCTGCTGTGACATTAAACGCAGGTGTTGGCTGGCTATTCCATTTTATATTCCAACTCTAGCTGGTCTATTTGCATTTGAATCTCTTTCTTTCTCTTGACAGCTGAACAGACAGCCCTTAATAAGAATAAATCGATGGTGAATATGATGCATGGCGAGCAACATTAGGACAAACAAAATAAAAACAGATTTCTCAAGCAGAACTTGGTCACGAAGAGCCGAACTTTGTGAAGAACGGCTTCTGTTTACACACGAGGGTCATGAGATGGGTTTTGATTGTTGTGCTTCCCTCAAGGGCCCTCGGTTTGAGCCTCAACACCAACACATCATCATTATCAGAGATCCACAATCATCTCTCATCACTTACTGGCAAATGCCTTGACAGCGCATGAACATTTTATCAGCAATTTTCTCTCTCACGTATAAATCTAATTTAACCTATCAAGATTTTTATACAATGTCTTTTCTCTCTTTCTTTCTTTCTTTCTCTCTCTCTCTCTGTCTTTATCTTTCTATCTCCCTCGCTTTCTCACCCTGTTTCACTCTTTTTTAGGGCCGGCTGTCACGTTGATTTGTCCGTTGTCTGAAGGAAAGATGAGACCCTGTCGCCCGTTTATCAAAGGATCAATTTCACTCTAAGCTGAGGGGAGACATAACTCACACCGGTAATGGCCACGGGACAGTGCCCGTTATAGACCCTCTTCCTGTCCTGTCCAAGCCCTTAAAGTATTGGACCTCGTTAGGTTCGCCCCAGGATTCATTAGCTGGATAGCTGCACAAGTGAGTAATTGCGGGGCCAAAGGACGGACATCCTGGTGTTTATTGTTAATTGAGGATGAATCGATATCGTGCCGGTGGACGGCGGCTGTTGTTTGACTCCCCAAGTCGATGGATGAGTCTGAGGCGGTGGCAGTGGTTAAGTGAGATTCTTCCACTGCAAAAAAGGATGCCCTATGGCAGTCGCCTAGATACCCTCCAGCTCTACCTTAGCAGTATTTTTGCCTCTTTTTGAACTCGTCCAGTTTTAAAACTGTATTTATCGACCAGAGCGGTGCGGCTCTAATTGACCCTCACGTTGTTTAGTTTTTACAGTGGCTGGCTCAAGCGAACTTGCAGACTGTTGGAATTATGAAAGTCGTCACCGAGCCCCTGCTGTATCTAAATGAAATGCAGTGACTCACCCTGGGGAGCTGGCAGGAGGAACCCACCCTTTCCACGCACGCTCGGGCAACCTGTCAGGCGAGGCCGTCCACATGCCTGGGCGCGCGGTGGGAATTGGAAGCCATCTTGCGGAGCTGGAGTCATGACACGCCAAGGTACATTTATTGCTGCTTAAATCAGCATGGAATGGGGAGGACTGGGGAAGAGGGGGGGGCACTTTTTTATGACATAGTTGGGGTTACCATGGCGAAGGAGCTGCCGTGTTGGTTGGGTTGCTGGGGCTGTCAGGTTCTATTTGAGTTGTTCGCCTCTGCCTATGTGAGGCTGCAGTGCAACGTGCAAACACTGCGTCAAAAGCTCTCAATGAAATCATACATCTGCTACGTTCAATCCAAAAGCTCTTATCAGCTTTAACAAAACTCTTGACGAACCACATTTGCTTCCAAAAGTTGAACGGGACCAACAACCTCAGCCCTTAACCCTTCGCGTACACAAACACTGGCAAAATCCTTCTGCAGGGACAAAACCTATGTAATTTGTAACATCCGTGGCTGCCCCCGAGATTGATATCAACAAGCCCCGATGCCAGTGTACTGGGGGTTTGTAAATGCAAACCACGACGTCCATTAAGGGCTCAGTGGTGGCTCAGCGGCTCTCTCCGGCCCGTCTCTCACACGTCGTCTGCTGGCAGCGCCGTGGAACGATGAAAGCAGAGCAGGACCGGAGGGGTTGTGGTGCTGCTGGTGGTGGTGCCGGTGGAGGGGTTGAGGAGAGGGAGGAACATTCGCTCCACACCCACGACTCTTGGGAGGCTCTTGCGTGCCGAGAAGAGCCGACGTCTCTCTCTCTCTCTCTCTCTCTCTCTCTCTCTCTCTCTCTCTCTGTCTCTCTCTGTCTCTCTCTGTCTCTCTCTCTCCTGGGCCCAGAAGAGTGGGCAGCTCCCCTTCTGCCGTCAGGCCCCGGTCGCCATGGCACTAAATCAGAAACACCACACACCGCAAGCCCAGACCGGGGCCTCGCCGGCTGGGAGGGAGACAGATAAGGACTGGGACTGATTTTGTGGTTCGCCGGGATCACAGAGAGAGAGAGAGAGAGCAGGCAATGTGCATGTGTGTGTTTGTGAGAGAAAGTGAGTCAGTTATGTGTACAGTGTGTGCTGTTTTTGTACATGACAGAGAGATATATATATAAAGAAAGATGGACCATATGTTTCTCTTGCTCTGAGCATAATTATAATTTAGGGCCGTGTGTGTTATCAAACTCCCATTGGGTTTAGCGTCATTAAATCCTTTAAATGCTACAATAAACTCCACATCACAAGATCTGCTGCCTTTCAAAGAGGAACACTATCAATTGCCCTTTTACAGGATAAGGAGTGCACAAAGTATAGAAATAGACAATTACATTTACAACAATAACATCTCCATATATCACAAAGGTTAACATTATTCTTATTGCTATGGATATCATACATTGCAGTAATTAGAAGTGTATGTAGTGGTGAGAGAGATTTAAAAAGTATTGAGCAAAGCAGGTATCAGTAACAGTTAACAGGTAACAGTTTTCTTGTGAATTAGAATGATCTTCTGAAAGTCTAATTAAAGAGCAAGTTCACTCAGCGAACAGCAGATACAGTTTAAAATATTTAACATAATCTAGCAACTCTCTCATATTCTCTCTGGATGCCATTGTCTCTGCTGTCCTTGCTGTAGGCCTCGTCTTCCACATTCTTAATTACAGCGATGCAATCTATTGAAACTCAGGATATCTGCTACGTTTGCACACAAAGCTGCATAAGCAAGTGTAGCATCTCTAAATCAAGCATGCTAAATTAACACTCTCCTTAGCAGTGAGGCAATCCAAAGTAACTGAATATTTCATTACCTTTGAAGACTTATGTGTGCCACTGCCGTTGATGGGCCTGGGGATATTCTTTAGAAACAAATAGCACATTAAACCAAATAAAATCTGTTGACAATAAAAAGGTCCAGCAAAACACAATAAAACGACACAGAAAACAGTGCAAATTATTGACCGCACATGAAAAAGAAATGCACCTGTACACAATTTAATTCCATTATCTTCTTGGACGCTTGTCAGTTCATAAACGTAAAACATTTTGCTGAAACAAGGCCGCTGGCACGCAGTAAAATAGCTCAGCATTGCGTGTTGCGCGTAGAGGATTTATGGTCTGAGAGGCAGGGTTTATCTGTGTATCTTAACTCTCACACTCCTCTTCGCCATATGCTTCCGACCCAGTCCACCTGCTAATTGATGGAGGGATGAGGATGATGGTGTGATAATACTCCTCCTCTCCTCTCTGGCTGGCCTACTGGCAGTCTTGGGGATTGATGCATCATGTAAATGAAAGGAAATGCCTGAATTTGTCTTGTCAAATTCATTGTGGTGAATCTTTCAGTTGTGCTGGCTGCACAGAATAGACTTGAGGAGTATTCAGCATTCTTTCTACCCACAGCAAAACACTAGTTCACTTCATGTATTATTTTTCAAATCCAGAGGATGCAACACAGAACTTTATCCATTTCAGAGCCTTGTAGTTGCATTTATACTTGTCAGATGCTTCACACAGATATATATTTTCCCCTGTGGATTTGTTGACATCCAGGGCTTTGAACCAATGACCTTGTTGTTGTTGTCACCTTGTTCTACCACAGGACTACAGGAACTTTTAAAAGGTTCCTCACTGTTGAAAGCTGTAGGAACTGTTGCTGAACCACTAGGAGCAGACGGTACTGCTTGGTGCGAAGTCTTCAAGTTTCTGTGTCGTTGTAGCCCTTTTCTCCCAAAGTGTTCAACATGTCTCAAAACTCATACTGAAGCAGACTGCTTGTGATTCTCAAGCACAATTTTAAAAAGTGATCTAAACAGTTTCCTTAAGGGACAAAAATGGCGTCACCATCCTCTCAGCTACAGTAGGTGTTGGTGGAGATTACGAATGCAAAGGTGGAGCTGCATATCCTGGCAGGATGATTATATTATTATTTTCTGCCAACGGATTAAATCGAAAGGCATAAATATCCCTGCGGCCCAGTCCGCCCCAGCTGAAATGTGACAGCTCGAGCCAGTGAGCCCAAATGGAAAAGGACACTTAACGGGCGCTATTGGCCTCTGCGGCCAGCATGGCCAGCATTAACCAGTTATGAATACTCCTCCCCGCTAAACGCCTCCATTTCATCACATTGCCCTCTGACACACGAAAGATGGGAACATTTTTCTCCCGACGAAAAGGGAGGGAGGTGGGGGGGGGGGTTGAAAAAACGAGAAGAAGAAAAAAAACAAAGAGTTGATTGTATGGGTCATTAAGTTAACTAGTCTATTTTGCCCCAGAAACGGTCTCTGGTCCTAGTTAAGGTGAGGTAATGTTTATGTACCATTATGCCGTGCCTCTTACAAAAATGAAATGAATACAATAGACATATTCACACACACACACACACACACACACACATCATTTCTCTGTATGTGTAGGAGTAAGAGGGAGAGAGAGAGAGATTGGGAGAAGGAGAAAAAAATGCAACAAATCCTATATTGCACAGTCTAATAGGGATAATTATATTGGTGATATGGTAATGCTGCCCTGCTCCCCCTTAGTCTGGTGGAAGGGAACAAAGAGGTGGTTGTGAGACGTTTCGCAAAATCAGATGTTAATGATATTTCAGGACTTTGTTGAGTCTGGGCAGGGAGGCTGGAGCACCTAGAGAGGAAATGACTTCCATGCCTAACCTATTTCAGCCAGTCGGAGCGATACAGACAGAGAGAGAGAGAGAGAGAGAGAGAGAGAGAGAGAGAGAGAGAGAGAGAAACAGGCTGAGGGTGGGTCGAGGTGGGGGGTTAGCGGAGGGGGGTGGGTGGGGGGTCAGTGGGGACGGCTGGCAGCAGGCCGATAGTTTTTTTTAATTTATTTTTTTTATGTTGTTTTACAATCTGGGCAAAGTGTGAAATAAGACTTTCAAGACGTCGATTCACAAGCTTTTTCCAGCCGTCGCAAAATTCGCAAGATTTCGGTTCACTGATTAATTTGCCTTTTTTCTTTTTTTTTTCTTCTTCTTTCCACACTTACCTGCCTCAAACGAGAAAACTTCATGGGCTGGCCATGCTCGTACTCACTCAGTCAAACGGGTTTGCACTAAGCAGAGCTTCAGACACCCCCCCCCCCCTCCCCCTTCTACGCCTCTTTCTTTTTCAAGATCATTTGCACTTGGCAAGACGTCATTAAGAGTACAGAAAACGCCAGATGGATTTTCCACAGAGCTCCCCTTGATGGGGCGTGTGCTGGACACATCATGCCAAAGACAAATCCAGTACGAATTTCTGTACCACAAAGGCCACTACTGTTTCAAAAAGAAGCAGGCTAATTCCAAACAAACACAGAGAGAGTAAGAGAGAGAGAGAGAGAGAGAGAGAGAGAGAGAGAGAGAGAGAGTTACGCAGACTTTTTACCTGTCTGCATGTGAGGTTTTTGAAGTAGCATGAAACATATGCGAACAGAGTGATGTAAATCCAGAAGGCAAACAGAAATACATTGGAAGTCTTTTGAAGTTGAGTCTAGCTCAAAGTTGGTCAAAATATAATCTACCAAATTAAACATTTGTGTCAACAGTCTGAAGTATTATTATTATTATTATTATTATTATTATTATTATTATTATTATTATTATTTAACTAATTGTTTTTTAACAGTAGACTTTTTACTTTAACTCATAAATCTGTATAACAGACTTGTGGTTGGTTTGAGAAGCAGATATAAAGAAAATTGCTCTAAGAATAAATTCCAATGGTCCATGTATGTTTATGTGTTTTTTTTATTTCTTTTTCCAAATGGTCTTAGTCTGAAATGCCATAACTTTAGTATCACTGAACCATGCCCAAAACGAGACATCATATTTGTTTTAGATTACTCCTCTGTGTGCCTGTCCTTGCGGGCATGCCTGTTTGCGAATAAATGGGACAATTAATAGTTCAGCCGAGCGAAGCACAGCTAGAATGGCTTCAAAACAAACAAAAACAAGATTAAAGTGAAATGATTTTTTTTGTAGTCAGCTGCACGAGGTGGAAAGGGGAGTGAGAAATGGAGAAAAACAACAGCGGTTATGCCACCCTTTATGTGACTGTAAAACAACTAATCCTCCAGCCATACTTTGGAAATCTATTAAATGTAATTCAGGAGACTGTTGGGTGTGAGTTGTCTGGGTGAGCATAGTTTTTCTGTCACACAGTTCTTCTGTGACACTGCTGCAGGTATGTATTTTTTACCAGCAAAGTGAAGGATAAAAAAGAAATATATGATACATATATGGAAGTTATAAGTAGAAGTAATAACTGTGTCTATTTCCTTGGAATTCGTAAGAGTTTTACCCTTATTTGATCATACTGTTTATTCATATGTAAAGTGCTTTTATGACTTTTTTTTCTTTCTTGAAAGCAAAGATAAGATATGTGAATATTATTTACATACTTTGCTGTGGGAAATTGACCCCCTGGAGAAAACATTATTGTATGTGTGTGTGTGTGTGTCTGTGTCTGCGTGCGTGTGTGTGTGTGTGTGTGTTTTTTTTTTAAAATTCATGCAGAGCATTACCTTTTATTGCCGTGGGCTGGGATCTTTTATTGCGCTGTGTTGAGAGTGTGTGTGACAGATGGTGTCTACTGGAATTCACAGATAGAGATGATGGGGCCTGCCTGCCACTTGTCTGCTCAGCTACATGGAGAAATGAAATGCGTTGCCTGGTAGCTGCACCCCTTCTAAAGCGTAAACGTGAGTATGTTTGAGCATGATATCAAGTTCAGCATATAGAAATGTCTGTACCTATTAAGCTAACAAGGTAAAGTTCTGTGATGGTGTTGTGGCTACATATGATGCGCATGAATGCTAATGTGCATGACTAGTATTGTTATGTTATGGTGTTATGAAAACCCAGTGTTGCTGTGTATTTGTGTGTGTGTATGTTTACACCGTATTGTCTGCATCAGGATTTTGTGTGTGTCTGTGTTTCTGGGTATGTGTGTGACCATCAATATGCACAGCAGTCTGTGTGTGTGTGTGTGTGTGTGTGTGTGTGTGTGTGTGTGTGTGTGTGTTTGCATGTATCCATCCATGTGTGCCACTCTCATTGTGCATGGCTGTATGGACTGTACGCTTCACTTCTGGCCACACGAGGCTCCTCTCCCTTTAACTGTTCGTCTGAGCGGTGGTGGTGGGAAGGAACAGACAGACAGACAGACAGGCTGTTGGTCTCCAGTCCGCTCTGCACTGGAGGAGGATTCCTGTCTGTACCCTGCTCTGAGACATCGTGTCACATCCCATCACCCTCAACACCCCCTGCACTCACCCCCCCCCCCCCCCCCTCCCTTTTGAAAATAAAACTCCACTCGCCATAGGAGGGCAAGTCACTCAAAAGCACCCCGCCTCGTACCCAGAGAGATCCCCCCCACCTCCTGCTAATTGATTGGCTCACATGCTTAATTGCCTCAGAGTTTAGCTCTATGATGTACGTGTCAGTGCTTCTTTGCTGGGATGGTAGGTAGGTGCCGACAGACTTGCTTCTCTCTCTCTCTTTTGACTGAGTAATTCCAGGACAGAATGAATCTCTCCTTGGAAGGCCTTGCACATTCGGGAGCTGTTAAAATTTAAGGCAGGTTGATGTGTCATTATGCGGGACTTATGACTGTAAAATTTAATTAATCACAAAGATGGGGGTGCGTAATGCTACCTCTGATCTCTGTAAGGGGCTGAGTAATTGAAAACTTATCTGAGTGATTGAAAAGTGCCATAAACGCAAAGGTGCCAATGAAAATCGCTCTGTATTCGAGAGCCGTGACACGGGTTTACCTGCAGGTAATTTAAATTAATGGCATTCCCCTCTCTGGCTGTTGTTACTTTATTTGATGTTTTCCACAGCCAAAGCCATTATAGAATCATGTAAAAGCACTGCCGCAATTTACAGCAGTGAGGGCCACCGTAAAAAAAAAAAAAAAAAATCCATCACTAGCTGAGCATTTCACTTTTTTGAAATGGAATTTATATCATAGCCTAATTTTTTTATTTATTTATTTATTGACAGGCGGTGCTCAGTCGTGCAATCTGCGTTTGGAAGTGCGGGGCTGCGTAGACGAGAGCCGGGGCCAGTCCTGATATTCCCCCCACACGCCCTCGGCCCCGCCGGGCCTCTGTTTTCACTTTGGCTCCTCCGCGCTTTCATGTGGCGTGTTTGTCAGACGCGCTCTGGGAAACTCACGCGCATTAGCCCATATGGGTCTGCTGCAATTCATTAGGCTGGTGTCTGCTTCAAAGCCACGCAACAGATTGATCCTTCACATTCAAGAAAAGAAAAAAAAGAACCAAAAAGCGTGATACATTGAAGGAGCAGCTTTTCTTTTTTTAAGTTAAGTTTAAAAAAAAAAAGTTATCCCTCCATCCATTCTATATGATAACACTTCACACTGTGTAGTGATAAAGAGGAAAAACAATGAAAGGAGAGGCATTGGTGGTGCATGCACAACTTAGATTCATAAAAGGCCTAGGTGATGACAGATTTTTTATTATTATTATTATTTATTTATTTATTTTGAGTTTATTATTGCTTTGATATAAGATGCTGTTATGGTTTTTGGTTTTTCATCTCTGTCTTTTTCTCTCGTAAACATACACAGCCCACCCCCCCCCCGCCCCATTTCCTATAATGGAGGTGTTAGATTTCATCCTTCGTTTTTATTTGTAATGTGCTACAAAACAGCATAACAATCGTCAGTGAAAATATCCCCAAGCCGTGCACCAGTGGGGGGAATCTGTGAATAATTTATGTGCAAGTCGCCGTAACAATCTGTCCGTGATTGCATGCATGATCGTGCATTTTTAGGTGAAGGCGCAGCCAGTAAAGAGAAAGGCAGGAGAGAGGAAGAATAGCCACAGTGTCCAATCAGCCATGGAGGACAGGACAATAGCAGAATGCAGATTGCCCAACTCTCCTGGCTCTTTGTCTGTGCTGGCTGATGTTTTCAGGTTGTAACTTCAGTCCTGTAAATCTCTCTCTCCCTCTCTCTCTCTCTCTTCCATCTCTCTCCTTGTCTCTCACTCTGTGTGTGTGTGTGTGTGTGTGTGTGTGTGTGTGTGTGTGTGTGTGTGTGTGTGTGTGTGTGTGTGTGTGTGTGCGTGTCTGTCTCTCTCTCTCTCTCTCTCTCTCTCTCTCTCTCTCTCTCTCTCTCTCTCTCTCTCTGTGTGTCTGTGTGTGTGTGTGTGTGTGTGTGTGTGTAAATGTGTTCAGTGTTCTTAGTTTTTGAGTGGTCCAATACCTTAGCATGTCAGGGGACATTCCAGTAACCATTAAAGTTGCTGTGGAAACAGCAAAGCTGTATGGTTTCACCTCTCCATATATGAACCGTAAATTACAACTTATATGATCTTGGGAAAATAGAAAATTCCAAGTGGCTCAATACTAATGTAAACATTCATATGCACTAGGTTACACTGTAACATGAAGTAATCATTTATGCAGTACTTTTGAAGTATTCTTTGCTATTCATAGTTTTTGCCTTGAACAAAGTTTTGTGTTGCAGTCTGATAATGATCTGCTCTTTGAACACCTGTAAAAAATGAAAACAACACAAAACAAACTACTTCTAATTCTGTCAACACTGTCAGTTTTTCAATACCTCTGAAATATGCTACTTTCATCATCCCCATCTATGATACATTTTTACCATTTTCAAAAACATGAACAGATGTGGAAATCTTTACGGGAAAGAGCAGATGAAACCTTAAAATGGCAAAGGTGACTCATTCTTTAAATAAACTACTGTTGAAGTTGGTCTATGATAACTGGCTCAACTGACAGAAGCAGTTACCATGGGCAATGCTGAAAACGAACAGTTGAGCTGTCCAGACATTTTATGTTACTGCGAATGTTTTTACACGGTGGTTGACATACATGATATCATTTGGTATCCTTGATGGTTTATGACCGTCATGACGGATTTAGCAAAGGAAACATAATCTCATGCTCTGAGATCATCTGTCCCATGTTAACACTAGTTTTACAAAGATAAGTATAAACATAATAAAAAAGTTGTGCTACCTAAAACACTCATCCACCTTCAATGAGAAATGTTTGCCACAATTACAGTCATATAACTGCCATAACAAAATATGATTTGCAATGTTTGTAAGGCATAACAAATAATTTGTGCTGTGCAACAACTTTTAAACTTATAGAGTCAGCGGACATATTGTTTCACTCATAACTCTTATGTATATCTAATAATGTATTATTATTAGTTATTCCCAGTGCATCTGAGGATTAATCAAACAAAAAAAAAACAACACTTTCACATTTTTTGTTCATGTGTTGGAAACACAGCTCACACTTTGTCATGTTCCACATTTTTGAGATGCAAGTTTTCCCTGTAAACCGTAAACGCAAAAAAGCAAATCCTGAAGGATTGACTCAAAAACTTTAAAGCGTCCAAATAAATTGAAAACATTTACAATAATTTGGTTCCTATCATATCTTATGGTTTTGTCCTGTGCTTCATAACTCACCATGTTATTGTTTTGCGTGTTTGCTCTGAAGTTGTCAGCATCAAGCTCTGGAAGTAATATATGCTATATATGTGTGGGCAAGTAGTGATGACTGCAATGAATCCCAAAGTTCCCCCCATGAAAGAAGAAACAGTAAGGAGTGTAAACAAAGAAATGTCATGGGATGTTGTGTTTTTTCTCTCTCTACTCTGAGTACTGAAAATGTACACAGCTCTTAACACATGCCATGTCTGTACTGAAACAGATGGCACAGCGGGATGTGGTGCTTTTCCAGTCTGTTTTTAGGGATGCTGTTGTGTTGTTTTCACGTGTTGCCAAGGTTACTCAACCCTTGATATCATCTTCATAATTGAGAAAGTCAGGAAAGGAGATTTCCTCTCTGACCAGACAGGGACATGGACATTGTTACTGTAGTGGCGTGGAGTCTTACCCTGAGATATGGATTAATTTTGTAAATAATCTGTGTATTGGAAATGTACTGTGTGTGCGCCTGGTGTTGACATATCCTTTAAGGGCACCTGTGGAAATATACTCTTCTTTTAAAGGTAGTGAACGGTGACGCATTAAAGTGTTCTCACCAATTAGAGAGATTTAGGGTTTATCAAGTGAATGTGGGCATCTGGGATTGGTCTATTCAAACAAATTCTCTTTTGTGTTTTTTCCCCTTCGTCATTCCTCCAAAAAAGACGGCAGAGAAAAAAAATCTGTCTTCATTCAATCCCCGTTCTATTTATTCCAGAAACGAAACACTTTTATGTCTTTACACGCAAAAAATGGCTCTCTCTCTCTTCCTCTCTCTCTCTATCTCTACCTCTCTCTTTCTCTCTCTCTCTCTATCTCACTCTCTCTCTCTCTCTCTGTCTCCCTAATGCAGAGCTTCTCTTTCCTCATCTTCCTGCATGTGTCTTCTATTTGCACTGTACAGTAACAAGCCATCTGTATTTGAGGTTGTAATTGTGTGATTAATACTGGGATGAACATCACACGCTCTCACAGAGGGATTTAGGCCGTGGTATCAGCGTCGATCCGACCCCCCCCCCCCCCATTCTTCTCAGCACGCTACTTTGATGTATGGGCCTGCAAATTGAAGCCAAATGCGTTAATGATGTGTGTCTGAAAATCACTCTTATCTTTCATATGACTTTATTGTCTGAAAACAATGGAGATTCTTGAGTGACTTTTTTTGCTCTTATTTATGTGTGTTTTATTATTTTCGAGGCCTGGCCCACTCAGCCATCACTGAGGGGAAGCATGTGCGCATCATGGAGAGAGAGAGAGAGAGAGAGTTGCGGTTGGTTTTCCCTTGGCTGTGGTACTGGGCCCAATCAATAGGATTATGGTCTGTAATGGTTTCTGAAAAGGCCAGTCTTCGGGTTCAGCAGTTGTTTTTCACCCTGTTAAAAGGTTGTGTCCAGCTATAAACTTTTTCATTGACTGTTTCGGTGGATAATGTCCGCTGTCATGGTACGATTATGAGTCACATTGAACATGTTCCTTTATTTCTTTTTATTCGTGCTCTATTATTCAGAAACTCAACATGTGAATCTGCAAAATATAATAAGGAAGTACAGTCCCTCCCTTGTGTGTGTATGTGTGTGTGTGTGCGCGCTTTCGTGTGTCTATGGGTGTGTGTGTGTGTGTGCGTACAGTATGTGTGCATGTGTCTATGGGTGTGTGTGTGTGTGCGTGTGTATGGGTGTGTGTGTGTTTGAGTGAGCGACATTAGGCAGAAATAAAAGTATAACATGCTTGAGAACAGAGAAGCCCAGTGTGCTCGCTGGGCACGGTTTGGTCCCAGTGTGGCCGCGGATGCCCTGACCAAACATAACTAAGCTGAGCGGAGCTGACCCTGACAGACCACTGTAGAAGTCGGCCCTTCAAAAGATTGTTGCGGTGGAAATGAGACATCACTCACGGCGCTCTAAAGGCGGCTTGCTTCACTCTCAAACCCAGGTGGCAGTGACCCAAGCAGGTTGGATGGGACGAAGGACCCACCCAAAAGCATGGCTGTAAATGCATAATACTCAGTGACCAGTCCAGCTAAGATGAATGCAGCCCGACAGGACAGTTATTGCTGAATATTCACTTTTCTGTGAATGCACTTTTTTTTGTTGGGTTTTTATACACTCTCAAATATGAGATCGTTCTGTGATCTCTGTAGAAAAAAAATAACCGCAGTATAAATTGTCGTAGTTCGATTGGCTTTGAATGGACGAAAAAATTATGTACTAGCTTTTGGGAGTCCATTTAGACGCAGAAAGATTGGAAGAGGGAATGGAATTGTGGGATCTTAGAAGGGCTACTTAGAGAGAGACCAAAGGTCCTGGTCAACACAAAGCCCTGTTATTAAGTCGTCCACTCGTTGGTGGAACTTTTAAAATTCACCCATTCAGTTTGAAACACCAACATCTAGTTTTAGAGCAACAAACAAATATAATTGGGGAAGCAAATAATCCACAATTACTGTTGAACGATGAACAAAAGAATAGCTATGTCCTTGAGAAGATTAAAATAACATACCACCAGTACTGGCAGTGTCCATCCACTTTGCTCAAAAGATTGTTTCAAATGTTCCACCTTTAAAATACCAATAGTCGCAGTAGCAGTTTGACTCATTGACAGGATAGTTGCAATTTCCACCTACGGGAATTTGTGTGAAACAGAAATGATGCCTTGACATCAGGGGCTGGCTGACTGTGTTCTCACTCTGCATCAGACCCATTAAAGATATGAGGATCATCATTAAATCCCACAGGCTGTCATCTGCCACATAATGCAAGACTTCATTCTGGCTCCTCGTCGCCTCTCTGCGGGTTGTGTGAGATGATGGGGCCCTTTCTGAGTGCAGATTGGCAGCAAAACAGCAGCAAAAATCACAGAGCGGTGTGTGGGAATCATCACAGCTCAATCGACTCTCCTCCGAGGATGTGTCCACGACGGGCGATAATTTATTTATTCTTAATGTGACACGTCATATAATTATCACAGCAAGCTCTTTGCAAAGGGTCGGCCACGTTTTGAATGCTGATGGCTCATGAGGTGCTTTAGACTGTGTACACATGGAATCTGTCTTAATTATTATTCAGGTTGTATAATTTATTATGAGAGAGTGATATTTAAACAACTTCAGTTTATATATCAGTTGCTTCCAGATCAAAAATAATTGACTTGTTACAATAATATTATAAATAAATAAATAATATCTGCAGTAGGAAATGTCAACAATAAAGTTGTTCCCACTGTAAGTATGATGTTACCCATTCAAATGCAGAAGCTGGTTTGGGTCAGGAGGGCTGTTCTCACTATCAGCTGGTTGCTGCAGAGAGGGCCTGCCACTCAGCATTCAGTGAGCATCTGCGCTCTTCCTCCATGGCCCTCCGGAATTCTTCTGCTTTGTTTCCGGCCCCTGTTTGGACGGAGTGGGGGTGGAGGCGGGGTATTTGAGGTGGAGGGATTGGATGTGGGGGGGTAGTTGAACTCATGGCAGCGTGTTTGCCAACCCTATCGCGTTTCCAAGAAACCTCAGTGAACATCTAAACCATGTTCTCCTTTCCTCTCTCTTTCTCACCACCACCACCACCACCACCCTTCAACCCCCCCCACCCCCTCTCCATAACCACCCACCCTTCCCCTTCTCCCAAGTCGGTTTATCTCCATGGACTCCACAGTGCTCCACGAACGGTAGTTCCTCCACAGACACATCTCTCTTGCGTGCACTTCTGACCTTGTTGCTTTCTCAGGATAGGGGGAAATCATCCTGAGAGAAACATCTCAGGGAGGGGGAAGAACAGAGGGGGAAAAAGAACAGAAAAAAAGTTCCGTGTTCAGAGAATTGCCAAACATGTGTCACCTGCGGTCGAGTCTATCTTATAATAATCAGTGGCTGAGCGGAATGCGATTCTGCTGCAGATTAGCGTTGAGAATTAATTGCCTATTACATTGTGTGTCGGAAGAGATCGATGAAGCGTGAGTGTGCGGGATACGTTGAATTAATGCTCGCGTTAATGCCGGCCGCAACCATGCAGGGGTGTATTAATAGTGCTCATTATATCATTCGGTTTTAATCAACAGCGGCCGAAGCTGCATGGGCTCCAGTCATAATTAACTTTGTTAAAGTCCCCCTCCTCTCTCTCTCTCTTTCTCTCTCTCTCTCTCTCTGTTTGTTGGTCTCTTCCTCTTTCTTTCTCTTTCACTCTTTCTCTATCTCTCTTTCTCTCTCTGTTTCGCTCTGTCTTTTCCACACCAAGCCAAACCCAACATATGCTTACACCACAGGAATCTAGCCACCTCAGAACTCTGTGCATTGCCCCCCACCCAATCTCCTCCCACCCCTAAATAAGATGGCCGCAGCTTTCCCACAAATTAACTCTCCTCCACAGCTAAAACCTGATAAAGGAGCGGCATAAAGGAGCCCCCCCCCCCCCCCCCCCCCAAGTGATTCATCGGCCTCCGACTCTCTTTGATACAGACGCGGGGGCTTGTGTTTCCACGTCTGCCTGGAGCTTGAGCGGTGAGGCCTGGATTACACGGCCTCGGGGCAGCCAGGACGCAGTGAATTATTAACCTACAAAGCGGGCCTCTTAAAACGCACAAATCACGGCGAGACCCGTTTGCGCGCTTTATGCACGGTGCCTTGAATGGCCTGGGCTTTCTATAAATATCTGATCTCTTGCAGCTCAGCGGGTGGATAGAGCAGTGCTGTGCAAGGACATTATCTGGGCTCGTCATACTGATAGCATTGTCAGACACTGAAGTGCTCATATATGAGTAGGATGTCACACTGTCACTTATAGGGTAATAGTAGTGCTGATAAATGTAAAGAACTATATCAACCTGATCTTGTATGTGTATATTTCTGCATGTACATGTCAATAAGTATAATAAGTATATATACTCTTTTGTTCCCGTGAGGGAAATTTGGTCTCTGCATTTATCCCAATCCGTGAATTAGTAAAACACACTCAGCACACAGTGAACAGAAGCACACACTAATCCCGGCGCAGTGAGATGCCTGCAACAACAGCGGCGCTCGGGGAGCAGTGAGGGGTTAGGTGCCTTGCTCAAGGGCACTTCAGCCGTGCCTACTGGTCGGGGTTCAAACCGGCAATCCTCCAGTAACAAGTCCGAAGCGCTAACCAGTAGGCCACGGCTGCCCACACGTTTTTTTTTCTCTGTCATTTCTGACAGAGGAGACTCCAAAGGTCTCTTATGCTGCTGCGCAATATCATGTCATGATTTAATATCTGTAGGAAATGTGCATAAAGACGCATCAAGAATGTTGGACATATATCTCTTACACGGATTTTAGTATTATTTATTAATTTATTTATCCAATGAATCAATTGAATATATGATGGCAATTTGATATGCCTCCCAACCAATCAGCACAAATACAATATGTCTTAGAGACATGCATACATAATTCATCTGATTAGATTCGTAACATATTGCTCATGTCAATGCCCTATATTACTTTCTTAAAAGGGCCAGATTAGTTGTTTTGGTTGTTTATATGCACATTGCATGTCCTCTATGTTTAACTATGTGTACCAGCCTCAACAAACACAGCCTTTGTACAGAACTGGCCATCATATGGATGGCTCAGTTATAGGTGTGATCCAATAAAGTTGAAATAAAAGTTTCTACTTTATGAAAACTTCAGATAGCATTTTCACTCCCCCACGATATTTATTGGATTTAATCAAAGTATCATTCTTTCTTTTATGGAACAAAATTCGAGAAAGTGTCTGAACCCACATCTTTCAAATATCTCCCTTCAGTTGTTCAAGTGCCAGGAAACTGAAAGTTTCAAAAGGAAATTTTTGACTTTTTTTTCATCTCTCACTTTTTAATAAATCCAATTTTTGGTCTGTGTTTATGCAGAAAATCAATGCGTGATAAACAACTTCATTACACGGGTCCAACAAACTCATCAGCGATGGTCAGGCCGGCTATCCTCCAACGGGTCTGCCTGTCAGGCCAGCTGCAGGAAAATCTTCGATCTCATCAATCGTGCGCTGATTGGGGTCATGGGTGGACTGAGAAAGATGGGATGTACTCAAAACAAGGCAATAACGAGAAGCTGTTTTCCTCCTGTGTGTGTCGTCGTTTCGTCACATTCAGAACAGGGAGGTTGAAATGTGATCTTGCATGTTTACTTGTTCCCTAATCAGACACTGAGCTTGTGATGACCACCACAGGGGGGGTGATGAGTCAAGTGCACACAGATACATGTGATCACACACACACACACACACATGCACAACCACGCACACACACACACACACAGACACACACACACACAACCACGCACGCACAACCACGCACGCACACACACACACACACACACACACACACACACACACACACACACACACAGACAGACAGACACACACACAGACACACACACACACACACACACACACACACACACACACACACACACACACACACACAGGTTGATATACAGACAGTATGCACAAGCACACACAACATCAAATACATGCACATGTAGACACACAACGACACACACACACAGCTGATGATATACGGATTCTTTCATTAACTGCCATCCAGCGTTCCTTGCCTGGAAGACCCCCCCCCCCCACCCCACCCCATTCCCAACAACCACACACACACACACACACACACACACACACACACACACACACACACACACAACACCAGTATGAATCACAGCTGTAATGGCTGGGTCACGATACAAAGCCCAGGAGCTGAGGACGCGAAGCCCAACCGTCTGGCCTTGGTTTCTCTCCATCACTCACAGCTCAGGCAGAGGAAAAGCCACCATGACGCCAAACAACAACAACAACAACAACAAAACTACCACCGACAAACAGCTCGATGCTGCAGAAACGCACAGCAACCAACCATCTCTCAGGAGCTAAATGGAGTGATTTGTATGACTTCCAGGCACTCTAATGAAGCAGAAAATCATATTGAGTCCAGGTGAGGCCGAGACTGACGCTTGAACAGTGAGACGCATTTTCTGTACTCCATTTTTAATGATCACATTAAGGTCAGCCTTGCTTGTGATGTGTTTTTCCCCTCTTTTCCCTGTGATAAACAGTTAGCAGTGGCCTTTTATGTTTAATGAGGGTGGGCCAACTGAATAAAGAGGTCTTTTGGTGGCAGCCGTGCTGCATCTAAAGATTCAGCGACTAGCAGCTAAATGTGTCAGCCTCTGCGTAGCCACTAGCATGGACCTGAGAGAAGCTTTCCACGGCTGTTGACTTTGATGCCATTTCCTGACACAATTCCATCACAAATTACCCTGGTCAATTCCAGTCTATCTCTGTTTTTCCTCTCTCTCTCTCTCACTCTCTCTGAAACATCAAGAGAATGAGTTTAATGTTAACCCATAAAAAGTTCCATGCCTGAGTGATCGGCCACTGGCCACCGCCTGACACTCTGACAGGGACATTTGCCACCGGCTCTCCAGATGAGGAGGGAAAAACGTGTTGCAGAGCAGAGGCTCTCACAGAATTTCAATTTCACCCATCATCCCCCCACTACCATGACACACACACACACACACACACACACACACACACACGCACACACACACACACCACCTCCACACCCCGCTCTTCTATTTCCAAAGTGAATGAACAGAGAGGTGAAAGTGTATAAGCCAACCACCCACTACACAAACACACACACACACACACACACACACATTGAAACACCCACCCCTTAACACACACACACACAGACTTTTCTATATGTTTGATATATTGTTCCAGTGCCTGCACCTGCATAATAAACACCATTTCCATGGTGTGCTGTTTGGGATGTGGTCTGGTGGACTAATTTGAATGCTAATGGACTGGAATCATATATTTGTTTGTTTGGACCCTCCGTGCCGGGGCCAACCAATGCGATAAAAAGCCAATAATGGAACACCTGGCACTTCTACCCACCACTCACAGCAGACAATGGTGGTGTCCACCTCCCCCGCCACCCCGTACTTACCCCACTCCTGCTGAACTGGCTACTTCCGGCTTCCCATTCTGCATACTGATTTGCAGACATGGATGTAAGGACAGGCAGTGGCAGTGCCAGCACGCTGGTGAGGTGAAATAAACATGGCTGACAAGCTTCCACTATGTTTGAGGTACTCAAACAGCTCAGACTGAGATACTCATCCGTCCCTGTGAAGTGGTTTATGAACTTGAGTGAGTGTCTGGACGGAGGATTATAATTGGAGAGGTTGCCGTTCTCTTTGGACTACTGGGGCTCCTGCATTTGATCATTCAATGGCAAGTGGGTCGCCCATGCCACCGGAACTAAGACCGCTCCTCATCATATGAAACTGGGCTTACATCAAAACATTAATTCATTGATTGCATGCAATCAAAAGAAACGGAAAATGAGAAAAAGGCTGCCATGCTGAAACGCAAACCATGCACCCGCATAGTGTGCGCAGAATACTGTGGCGTGCCATCGATCTGGTTACCTGAGAAGCTTTGATCATTCGTTGAGCTTAGCTCTACAAATTACTCTCACTGCGATTCTCACCAAGCACGCATGCTGTGATTTCACAGCATACAGTTCTATTCTGTTCTGAGAAGGTTCGACAACATTTGTGGGAACAAATATGCTAAAAGGAGAGCTCACAATAGATGACATCCTGCAGGGTGTCAACAACAAAAATCAATGATGTGTAAAAGTATTTTTGTGACTAAAGGAGTGGTATTGCCAACAACTCACCCCTCACCTCACTGGCTCACACCTTATATTTGAATTGCCATTGGAAACTCTGTTGATGGGAAGCCACTGAGCGTCTTCTCAGCACAGGAATTGTTGCCGCTTACTCCTGTAGACACGCTCGCATCCACAACGGGGAGCCCAGGTGCCGAGATGCCATCGAAGATGCTGAGCGAAATGCGTGCGACAGAGAGTGAGAGAGAAGGAGAGAGAGAGGGAGAGAGAGAGGGGGAGAGGGGAGAGAGAGCGTGAGTCTATAAACGTCCCCGGGCACTGATGGGCCCGGCACCTCTCGCATGACTCTGATTAAAGATCCTTCAGTCCACACTTATTCATTTCTCTGATTTATCGCGGTGTCAGTGTCGTGCTCCGGCTCTTATCCTGCCCCCTGGTAGCACGTTGCGACTTTGCAGGAAGGTTCATCCCAGGACTTGTGTTTTCCCCCCCTTTTCCTACCCTAAGACCCCCCACCCCCACCCTACCCAACTATATCGCTACCCATCATGCTTTTATGCTAATGATAGCCTTTCCCACCAGCCTCTTTGTGGACCCACCGCTGAGGTCAAAATTACAATGCTAACCACATATTTTACAATATATTGACAGTGGAGGGCACAGGAAAGCACATTTCATTTGCCCTCTTGATATGTCAAAGAGTTATGGGCAATTGCCTCAGTCTGACTAAATTATATCGGCTTGTTACTATGACGACAGAGAAGCACAGGGGTATTTGTTTCCTCGCCGACTGAAATCTTCCCAGGCTGTACCCACGTGAGATCTGAAGGCATGCTGCCACGCTAAGCTATAGGCCCTGCAGTGGAAACACAGGCACAGAGAACAGTTTAATTGGAAAAAAAGAGGCTTGCGTTTCTCTTTTACTGTAACGCTGCCCAGCACATCAATCATGCCCTCCGTGATTCCCAGGGCATATGACTTCAATTTAGGATCCGACTGTGCACAGAGATTTTTCTAAGTGCAACGCATAGATTGCCTGTTACATGATATGCCATGAGCTGATGACTATTTCGTTTTATATCATTTTTCCAACCATGCCTGTGATACAGTCGTTGCTTATTGCAGATGTTCCATAAGATTTGCAGAGGTGTGCATGCATTCGTGAATGCATACGTGTGTGTGTGTGTGTGTGTGTGTGTGTGTGTGTGTGTGCGCATCCGTTAGTGAGTGTGTGTATGTGTGTGTGTGTGCATTTATGCATTTGTGAGTGTGTGTGTGTGTGTGTGTGTGTGTGTGTGTGTGTGTGCATTTGTGAGTGAGTGCGTGCGTGTGTGTGAAGTCAATGGGGTGGAATCTATATTTCTGACAGATAAGTGCATCCTGGCAGATTGATGGCCAAATGCAATCATGCTTATGCCGTTATATGCCATTCTGGGCTTCATTTACCCATTCACTTCTCTCTAAATATTATGTTAAGTCAAAACCATTTCTCTCTTTTCCTCTAAGGAAAAAGTGATCAAGTTGGACAGATCTGCCAAAATGGGGTCCATGACAAAAATGTCCTTTGGAAAGCCACCATAGATGATGAAGCTCATCAGATAGCAGTTATTTTCAAAAATGTCATTACCATTTTTCTCAAAGCATCAGAGAGGGTTTATTTATTTCTTTTCACTCACTGGAATACTTGTTTGAAAATATATTAAAGAAAATATTTCTCCATAATAATATATAAAAAAGCCAGACATTTGTGAGGCATGTATTTGTCTGTTTCTGATGTGAGCAAAAGATCCTTGGCCATCCTCCTCAGACTCTAAGCCTTTGGTTCAGATGAGTAATCAAGATTTCAGTCAGACAACCAATTAACCCAGCATTAGCCTACAGCTCCATCAGGGATGCCTAACTCTGCTGATGGTCTTGTGTTTAAAAGCCTCTCTGTTATAGGGTAAACTACTGCGCTGAAAATCATTCACTTGACAGATAGACTCGATGGCATACCTGCTGCTCTCGTCTGACCAGACCCTTTGATTTTGCATGACGGGGTCAAAGGTCAGCCTTTATTATTGATGAAATCTCTGCCTTTCTTGTCTGTTGAGGTCATCTCTGGATATGACCTAACTGCTAATGTAGCTTAGCACATCTGCTTCATTTTCCATTCAGGAGTTTGCCCGTTCACACATGCACAGATTCATATAGTTCACACACACGCAAAGAGAAAAAAACTGTGTGTGGATCAGTGCCTCGAAGCAGACGTTAACGTGTTAATGCACAGTTTGGTTGTGTCGGTGTCTCCTGCTCTACATGTCCGTCCGGAGGGCAGGGCAGAAATTAGCAGGTGCGATCACAGGCCTCTTTAATCTCTGCCTGCCAGCCGGGGGGACAGGGAGATGGATCACTTTGATCCCCGAGTGACTGGGAATATCTATGAGAGGAGTCAAGGTGGCACCGTCAGTCTGTAAAGAGAGAGAGAGAGAGAGAGAGAGAGAGAGAGAGAGAGAGAGAGAGAGGTGGATGGGTGGGGAGGGAGTGTGTGCAAGGGAGAGGGGAGAGGTGGAGAGAGAGAGAGAGGGAGGGAGGGAGGGAGAGAGAGGAGACTGCCTACCTTCTTTCCAGCTAAGTGACATCCCTTTGAGAGAGCGAGAGACTCCTTCTCTAGGCAAGAGGCAGAGACTGAGGCTGAAGAGCAATCTTCAATGTCATAGGACATGCTGTCCTATGGCGAGCAAAGGGTTTCTTTCCAGGTCATGTACGGCTTTAAATTCTGGTTGCACCAGCCACTCTGAAGTCTTATGTCATGTTCATCCGAACACTCTCTTTCTTTCTCTCTCTCTCTCTCTCTCTCTCTCTCTCTCTCTCTCTCTTTCTTTCTTTCTCTCTCTCACTCACTCATTGCACTGGGAAAATGGGGTACGTATATCATAAGTTCCTCCTTGTCCTTCCAATGACCTCAGTCTCCACGATGATGATTCCTTCTCTGATGTAGCTATGAGAAGTGTGTGTCTGTGTGTGTTATGCTGAGGGGGTCACATAAGTAGCGTCAGGCAGCTCAGGTCAGGCCCCAATTAGGGATCGGTCATGGTACGAGGCTCTGGGCTGAATGTGGCAGTCGGCCTGCGTCATCAACAGGGAGTGGGGCATCCGGGGAAGGGTGCAGTGGCTTCCTTAATCCGCTCAGAGAGAGGGGTGATGGGATAGGCCTTTTAGGGGGGAAATGGGGCACACAGGCGCAGCAGAGCACTGGGCAATTTGGTGAGGCAGAACCGCGGGCTCGTCTTTGCCCCCACGTCTTTCCATTTTCCTCCCCTCTTTCGGGGGTCCCTCGCGGGAAGGCACCGACAATCGCAGGTGGGTCCTGGCTGAGAAAGCAAAGGTGTCCCCGCTACCTGCCAAGATCAAAGCCGAAGGGATCCAACTGCTACCTTTTGTTGCTGATTCCATGTTAAATCCAAATGCACAGGCAGTCCGACCTAGTGGGGTACTGTGTGTGTGAGAGAGAGGAGATGAGAAGCTTTTAGAGCAACCCAGTGGGGCTTGAAACCCCCCCCCCCCCCCCCCACCCACACACCTCCCCCTGTTCTTCCTCTCTTTTCTCTCTCTCTCTCTTTCTCTCTCTCTCTCACTCACTCTCTCTCTCTCTCCCTCTCCTTCTCTCTCTCTTGCCCTCTCTTGCTCTCTCTCCCTCCACCCCACCCCATCTCAGCTCACCCCCCTCGCTCCCAAACTCGTCCCGTTCCAGTTGGCATTCAGCAGCTCCATATTTCATTTTGTGTGCCGCAGATGAAAGAGAATCGGAAGCACTGGGAGGGATTTCTCCTCTCTGAAGCCGTCCACTCCTGTGGCCTGGGAGCGAGGCTTGCTGTCTGATCCGGGCTTATGGATGATATGCTGTGGACAGATGGGGCTTCCAAGGCATGCATTTGCCAGGCAAAAACCAAGTCTCTCCCACAAAGTCCCTGTTCAACAGCAAAAACAACAGCAAAACAGATTCTGACGCACCCAGTCTTATGTGACAACAACATATATTATTTTATGTCTGGCATGTTAAAAACCTTGTGATATTATAGAGAAGTCTGTGTAATCATAATGTTACAGCCTTCTGCTTTCCCGATGTCTTACCCTCGGGCATGTACGCCCATATTGGGAATATAGACATAATTACTTAATTGTCCACTCCAAGCAGTCTGCAGCCTAACAGCCTAGGTTCATACATCTACCCTGATTATATGCACTGTATCAGTGAACATATTTATGTAATTGTGCTGTCCATCTACATTTCATTTTGCGGTCCACAAGCTGGCTGTAACAATAATCAGACACAGATCTGTAAATCGCGATGAATCTGTTTGCGGTTATGAATCATAGGAACAGGAAGTGAGGAGTCATAAACTGTGTGACCATATCAACCCCCAGTACTCATCATGGCCGCCCAGCCTTTTGTAATGAAATGGTTTGGGGCTTCACATACAGAAAAGTGATGAGAGGTTGGTAAGCTCATTATGTGTTAGATCAAGCTTTTGACATGCGTGCAGAAAGAAAAAAAAATGTGTAATGTGATTAGGTAATGAGAAAATGGAGCCGTGTTTAAGGCATGCTTCCTGTTTGCGTGTGAGAAGTGAAGTAAGTGATTAAAAAGAGCTTGGCGTACTGTGTGTGTGTGTGTGTGTGAGAGAGAGAGTGTGAGTGTGTGTTTGTAAGTGGGGTGAGTTTGTATTGCTTAAATTAGCCGGTGATGAAACTTGAACTGTCACTTCGCTAGCTTAATGGAATGTTTGTTCCATTAATGTGCTAGTCTGATGGGACTTGAATTTGTATAGAATTATCTGCTTTTTCCCCTCTCCCTCACTTCCTCCATTATGCTTAAAAACTGCCTCACATACTGTAGTGTATGTGGGTGTTGTGCGCGCACTCTTATGCAACCCCGGGGCAACATGACAAAGTGTGAGGGTGGCTAAGGGCACTACAGTGCAACGCAGGAACAAGACCAAGCACTCGAAGCCACGCAGCAACAACACAATGATAGATTCCTGGAACCAGTACAATCGCAGCTTCTGACTTTTCAGTGTGATCATCCAAATGAAATCTGTTTTTTTCTGTGACATTTTATCATGACTCACCCTTAATTAAAGCAGCTCATTCACAGGAAGTATTCAAAGCATTTATTTTGTGCTGTTGCAAAGAGGATGTCGGCTGCTATTGTGGCAGTGTGTTTGTGTCTTTTAAAATAAGAATAAGAACAAACTCTATTTTATTATGAGTTGTTGTGGTATTTTTTTTAAGTAACATTATCATTGAGATGTGTCCTTAAAATTTTTCTCAGCACTCAAAAAAACCCATTTCATTCAAACATTTCATTCAATGTCAGTTGAGTCAGCTGACTTGGTTACAGATGAAAAAAAATCCAAGTTTCACACTTAAACAGCATGACCTTAAAAACAAGTGAATACCAAACACTTAAGAACACAAAGGCTCTCTTGCGCCAGCTGTCTTTTTCCTTTATTGTTGAGGAAAGTACAAATATGAAATTCATTAGAGACCCATTTAACAAAGCCAACTCATCAGCCATCCAGCATGCATGGATACAGGCAAGAAGAACAGTGAACATTTTTCCCTAATGGATGTTAAATTTTGTCACTAATTGACATCCCATGGTACTTACCAGAGAGGATAATAGCCAGACTAATGAGAGCCTTTTTTTTGCTATGGCAGTCGGTAGTTTTTTGTTGTACCTGTGGCGCTGTAATGGCTATTGTGACAAAAAAAACAGTACATTAGTTAGACACACTGATTTAGTTAAAGACAATATCTGGAAGAATTACTTTCAGCCCAGAGTTGTTGCTGCAGACCATCTGTCTTCGCTAAAGCTATTAGCAAAACTTGTTTATCACAATGTGAAATCGACATGCAAATCATATGTACCATCAGCAGGACTTGCATGAATTGTCACATTTTCATGAACTGCTTCTTATTATTTGTGTCGTATTATTTCTAACAAATGACTAAAGACAGGGAACAAAATGTCCTCGAATATTAAAAACTTTGCTAGTTATTTTTTTTTCTTCTCTCTCACCATCTATCCACATTGAGAAACATCTCAGTGCAAGTTGACACCTCCAGTTAATGTATTACACCTATGAGACAATTACCTGAAGAAATACAATGTGCTGCCTGCAGTTCATTTGTGCTCAGCGGCGAGCCTACACCCTTGATTAGAAATGCATGAGGCCCTTTCCTTTTCTGCGGCCTCCACCGCCCCGGTCATGATGATGTTCCTGAGGAAGAAAGGGAGTGCGCTGGCAAGGGGCTCTTAGTGATCACAGAGAGAAACACTGGGTCTGGGAACAAATGACTCCATTTTGGCTCAGCCAATTAGCCTAACGACACGCCGGCCCGACTGTTGGGTAACCCCGTGTCCTCTGCAGACAAGCAACGCAGTGGTGTCTCTACCCAGCCTGCAGTGAAGGACCGGGGACAGAAAGAGGGAAAACGTTTTTGCAGGTGGTGTGGTGTTTAAGGTTTCATTATTTGTAGGCCTTCATTAGGGCAACAACTTGCATCACATTGGACCATTATGCAACTAATTAATGATAAATTGTGATTTCCATTTGGTCATTATCTGTTCTTAGTATTAGTCATGATGAACTGGATAAAATGCTTAAAATACGAAATTAAGACTTCAACAGCTTTAATGAAACAGCATAATTCAATTGCAAGTGTATACACTTACAGTACTTATTCATTTGGCTGGCGCTTTTATGCAAAGTGACATACATATGTCAATTATTACAAGTGCTAGTCTCCCCAAAACAACTTGGGGTTAAGTGCCTTGCTTAAGAGCACAACCGTAGCAGTCAGGAAATTAAGCCACAACTTTTCTGGCTACTGCATGCTAGCCCAGCTCATTTGCCACGCTCATGTTACCCCCGCCCCACAAATTTGTGAAGCAAATTATGTGACTGTACCCTCTTGCTCATATAATAACACACTGATGAATGGCGTAAAAACACTGTTAAACACTTTCTTCAACTTCTTAAACACTTAGACACTTGTAATAACAACTTTAAAGATTGGCTCTAACTGGAATTTCAGCACCATAGGCCACAGTAAGTTTGCATTATTTAGCCAGATTTTTTTCTGACAATAATCAATAAATGCTAAAATTCCATTACTTGGGCTGAGACAGCTGCAAAACTTGTGAGCAGAAAGTGGAAGTCAGTTATTTTTAGTTGTTTCGAAACTCTTGCGATGTCACCAACCAGATCTACCTGAACATAAAAAAAACCCATAAACCATAAAACCAGAAACCATAAAAAAGTATGTATGCAATTTTAAATGGAATTCATTGGTTATGAATTAATGAAACACTTGTAGATATTATGTAAAACAATGTAACACCAATGTAATAAAATGCTAACAGGCACTTATAACAATAGCAGTATGACTGCCATATGTTACCATTAATAAAAATACCAAGGCAGTATTTTTATGTCAGTTATCTGACGACAATATATTTCATTTTAGAAATACATTGTGACTCATGCTGATTAAGGTGCCTTCAGAGCGTATGCTTTCTACTAAAGCGTAGACAGTGATATGAGGACATCTGTTAGTGCCATGATTAGCAGGCATTTGGGAAATATTTGCTATTAGATGACATGAGGGTTTTAGAGAGCTGGAATCAGCAGTCACCTCATGATAAGATTACATCTGTGAATGCTGGAAATCTAAATGAAGATTTCAGCATTAAGTTGGAGAGAGAGATTCCAGGAAACTTTTTTTTGTTGTCGCTGTGATCCAGACTATTGATGTTTATTTTCCCCTCCCTCAGTTTCTCGTTAGCCCACCATGATGGAGTGAGTGATTGCTTTCCCACTCTTCCTTGGGGAGTCGACCACAGAATTTCACAAGAGTAAACTCTCAGACTTCAAAAAAAAACTCCTGGCGCTCTTTTTGCTACCGTTTAGATACACGCAAGACCCTGCATCGGGCTAGTCATTAGTCCGCCTGTGGAGAACTCTTATCTGGCATCCACAAAAACTCAGAAGACAAAGCCAAGGCTGGCCTATGAATACAAACACGGAATAAAATAAAACAAAGTCGAAAATCAAGAGCGCATAAATCATAGGAAGAGAACGATTTACTTACTGCATTAAAGACAAATATGAAAATATAAGAACATATGACTGATAGGGTAAGAGAGGGGGGTTAGACGTAAGTGAGGGTAGAATGGATGCCTGTCAAGAGCAAGTAAATCACGCATATTTAAAGGACTGGGCCAGGGAATCTTGACCGTCCTGGGTGCTTTTGAATGCTCCAGTGAGCACGCTTGAAAAACACAGAGGTCAGGTGACACAGAGGCGCCTGTGTCGCTTCTTTTGCCCCCCCCCCCCCCCCACACACACCACCACCCCTGTCCTCCTCACCCCCCACCCCCCACTCCCCAGCCCCAGTAGCTGCAGAAGAACCCCCTCCATCATTCTCATCAGAGATCAGAGTGGCAGGAACAATAGCAATCAGTCAGCTCTGGGGAGATGCAGGGGAGGAGACGACAGGGGAGTTTGAGTAATGAGGACCGGCCTGACCCCCCGTCACCTCTACCTGTGACCACACTCCTTCCCCATCAATACTTCATGTCAGCGCTGTTATGACTGTTTAATGTGCTTGCCAGTCGCTCGCTCACTCGCCCATCTGCACCGGCTCCGTATGCAGACAGCGGGCCAGGGGGAGACACAGGGAATGACAAAGAGGCTAGAGGTGTGTGTGTGTGTGTGTGTGTGTGTGTGTGTGTGTGTGTGTGTGTGTGTGTGTGTGTGTGACACAGTCTGTGTATGTGTGTGCGTGTGCATATGTGTGTGTTTGTGTGTCAGAGTGTGTCTGTCTGCTGCCTGCTGCCTGTCCATGTTTGTCCATGAGAGTGAAAATAAACAAATTGGAAAATACATTTCTCTCGTTGTGTGTGTGTGTGTGTGTGTGTGGGGGGGGGGGGGGGGGGGGGGTTCCAGTGGGGCGGAGAGACTCTATCTGGCAGATAAGTGCATCATGACAGATTGCTGGTTGAATGTGCAATTAAGATTATGGCTTCACTTGGCTATTCAAGCATTTCTGGACCTTATGTTAATTCAGGACAATTTGGTCTTGCTTTGCCATAGGCAAACAAATAATAATAAAGTTTAATAGAATCACAACAACACCAACAGCACAAACAGGACCACAAATGAGTCTAACTTGCCTTGTACTGCCTACATACTGTAGATACAAATACCTCCAGCCTTTTCGAGACAGCCAAATGAAGTTCCATACTTATCCTATTATACTCTTTTAGCATAGTGCTTTGCTGCAACCTTTCATATGATTGTGTGCTAGCCTTTTTTTTATCTTGCGTGTGTCATTAAGATGAAATGTGTTAGATATGCTATTGTCATGCATGTCAGTCCATGACTGGTGGTGTGATGGCGCTGTTCTCTGCTCTATTCGCTACAGTGAGGGAAACGCACAAGTGGCATGATAACAAACATGTCACAGCGCAACCTCAGCAACATGCCCTCTCACTCACTTTGCTCTCCGGCTGTACCACAGAATGTGAATAGAGTGTATTAGTGTACATGTACATACCATGTGTGTATGTGTGTGTTTGTTTGTGTGGATGTGTATGATTGTGTGTGTGTGTGTATGCGTGTGTATGTGTGTGTGTGTGTGTATGTGTGTGTGTGTGTGTGTGTGTGTGTGTGTGTGTGTGTTTGTGTTTGTGTGTCCGTATGTCTGTGTATGTGTGTGTGTGTGTGTGTGTGTGTTGTGTGTGTGTGTGTGTGTGTGTCTGTCTCTGTGTTGTTTGTACATGGTTATTGTGATACATACGAGTTGGACATATGTTCCATTCTATCTATTCCATCAGAGTCTGCTTGCACACGTATGTGACACGTGACACGTTTGCGATTATTTCTTACTTAAGTGTTTCTCAATACTGTGTAAAACTTCATAGTTGTGCATGCCTGTGTTGTGCATGTTTGTACACTGCACATTTGTGTACATGTGTGTTTTCTATACACTGTGTAGAGGAGGTTGTGGAGAATCCATGAATAATGGAGTGTTAAGTGATCGAGTGTGCCTCAGCTGGAAGTGGAACTCCTTCAGTTAACATTCGCCCATACTCAGGCTCATTACTGAAACACTAGGCTGAGCTCTCTGTCTCTGACACACACACACACACACACACACACACACACACACACACACACACACACACACACACACACACACACACACACACACACACACGCACATATACATACACATGTGCATACTTTTTAAGACCACATATAAATGCACTCATGGCGAGTTCACAGCCAGTCGACTCATCTCCCCTCTCACTCTCTCATTACACACACACACACACACACACACATGGTGTACACGCACATGCAGTGTCATAATTAAACACAATTAATCTTCCTCCACTTCCTGAGTACTGCAGTGCCTCCTATCCAGTCTTAGATGAAGTGCAGTTTATTTCCCCTCTTTTCTTTACTTTTGCTCACTCTACTTCTCTCTCCCAGAGCCACTGAATACAGGTCATGATCAGCTACAGTTCTTTTGTGGTGAACTGTACTCCCTTGTTTTCTAAATGAATGTTAAATCATGATTCAACCTTGGCAAGCAGAATGAACAAAAAATAAAAGAAATTGCTAATTATGCAAAGACATTAGCTTTGGGGACTGTATTCCACACACTGCTTCAGTGGTCAGTACTATGGCAGATGGCTTTGACACGCAATGACCTCACTGCAGCAATTTGCATAATGGGAGGCAAAAAAAGGAATGAGAGAGAGAGGGAGAGACGGAGAGACAGAGGGGGAGAGAAGGAGAGATGGAGAGGTAGAGAGAGAGAAAGAAATCACACAATTAGAATTGCCACAAGAAATTAGTTGCAGTGAAAATAGCTGGCTGCTCTGCGTCCTGCGTCTCGGCTAGTTGGGTTGTTTTGCTTGGCAGCGCAGGCGTGGGATGGGGAGAAAGTGAGCCCTTGTGTTCGTCCAAAACCACCATATTTAAGAAAAAAATAACACACACACACAACTCCTACCCTTAACTGCACGAGAGAGAGAGAGAGAGAGAGAGAGAGAGAGAGGGAGAGAAGCTGGGCATTTCCTAATGACTTCACACTTTCCATCTCCGACTCCGAATCCATCTCAGCGCGGCCATACTCGACGTGTGGGTGAGAACATGCGAACGTGCGTGCGCATGTGTGTGTGTGTGTGTGTGTGTGAGAGAGAGAGCCTGTGTGCAAGTGAGTGCGTGTGAGTAAGCCAGTGAAGGCAAGGGTTTGGAATTGAAATCATCATGCTGCAGTGGTTCATTACCTAGAGTTATGATTTCCTGGAGTCATATTCTGCGTGTGTTATTATAATGGTTGACAAAAAAGAAAAGATTACTTCAGTAGCACTAGAGCTATGGGCGACTGAAGCACCACTACATGCTCATGAAGTAATAATTCTGGGCCCGGGAGAAATTCGGTGGAGTCGGTCGGTGGAAAGACAGCTCGACTCGCCTTGGGAAATCAGCATGTAGGCTTCTATGGGTGGGTCCCTGGCCCTGTAAAGAGGAAGTGGAGATGGATATGTCTTCGGGAAGACACGTGCCACAACGAATAGATCAGTTGGGGTCATTGTGGAAATCAGAGGCACTCGTTCAACTTTTCACTGACCGCCAAGCCCTTCGTAACAGCCCACCCCTTCTAAAGTGGTACAAATGTGGATGATTGTTACATGAAAGCGGCAATCATCACCAGGGTTAAGCGGAGGCACTTTTTGCACCACTCACCCATCCTGCCCCCTTTTTTTCCCCAGCCGACCTTTTTCCTCTCCATCTCCGTGGAGTGCTTCTCAAAGAGCTTTTTCCCCACCAATTGCTCACACCCTGCCCTTATTAACCCCCACTATATGGCAACGCAGGAATATCGGCTTTTTCACCCGTTGGATAAATTAAAAAGTTCCTTTCAGTGTAAATGCTATTTTCTCTTATCACCGCCCATGTCAAGACGCCTGATAAAAGAGGCGTACTGTGAGCACATGAGGACAAACAGTGTACTTCTGCCTGGAATAACTGATATATATATTTATATGTATATGTAGGCTTTTAATTCAATTTGTTCCCCCTCCTAAGCAACGTCCACGGACAAACTGGCTAACGACAATTCCGTTAGAGTGACTGCGAAGCAAATAAAAACAGAGGCGACTGTCAGAGAGCCAGACGCTGGCATCCAGAATGCGGTTTCCTTCATGGATGTATAATAAGTTAAAGATGAAGCCGGGCCTCCAGTCGCCTTTGAATCTCCACACAATCAGTTTTAGCCCAGGACTGTAATTCAGGACCTTTTCTTCTCTTTGTTTTTTTCTTTCCCTTTCTTCTTTTTTTCTTCCATTCTTTCTTTCTCCGCATGCCTTTTCATGTGGAAGCCACACTGGCATTGTTGTCATGAATGTTTGGGATGGCAGGCCACAGCGATTGCAAGGAGATGAATGTGCCCAATGACAGTTCATTAAAACGGCCCAAATTAAAACTGATGTGCCTCTGTCCCACTAGGCCTATTTTCATCTGTTTTGTGACATCCATTTCTTTCTCTTTCACCCTTTCTCTTCCTCTCTCTCTCCCTCCTTCCTGCTTAATTTGTATATTTTTCTCATCTATCAAAATCTCGATCCATTTATATTAAAGTCAGCAGGCGATAAAAGTTGTGCCAGGGAACGCATTGGCTTCCATTGCGGAGGGCAGTGAAAATAGTACTGCATTCTTTTCGGTCGGCCCTTCTAGTGAACATGCTGTCCTTGGATGAATCCGCAGATGAATCACGGGGAACGAAATCACAATCGCCGCCGTGACTCACCAGCCAATGACCCGTCAGCCCCCGACCATCGTGAGATGAAGATGACTTTTCCAGTCATATTCGATATGTCCACCTTCCCTTTGCTGCAAGTGAAGTATCACTTGAAGTCTCTCATCTCCTGGGCTGCAATATCATGTTGTTTTTGTCTGTCCCAGGGCTGCCTCCCCCTCAAAAAAAGGCAGTGCCCACAGATAAAATCCAATCATGGTGTTAGTGGTTGGAAAGTTTTATGGCTGAAAAACTTCTTTGGCTCCAGAAGAAGAGAGACGAAAGTAAAAGAAAAAAGAAAAACACTACAGGACTGTTTGGATCTTTTGAGAAGAAATGGAACAAAATGAGGAGAAAAAACATCTATGATTATATTGAGGAATGAAAAAAAAGATCTTGCAATCCATTTATCATGACAAAATGGTGATCCTATTAAAATATTATAGGCTTGTTTTGAGGGCATGGATGCCATACACAGACACACACACACACATGAGACACCACTGCTCTGATGTTATTCAGTAGTCTGTATCGGTCTCTGCATTGCTGTCTCAATGCCAACCTCAGCCAGTGAAATCACATGTGCTCCACACATCAAAAACCGGCGGGTCTTATCACTGACCGATGGGCACCCTGTAATCACCCACTTCTGTGTCTTCCATTCATGGAAGCCAGCCGCGTCTTCAGATCTGGAGACTCCAGCTCAGACATTGACATTTTGCAGCTTAGATGAAATGGTAGGGTCACCGTCAGGGTCATAAGTGATGGTCTGCCTTGATAGCAGGAAGCATGTTGATGGGGCAGAGATGGGATCCACCCTAGATTTGGGAGTCGTCTCGCTGGGAGTCGTCTCGCTTGGCCCCAGAGACTGCATCACTCACTCGCCCTCTCGGCCCTGTGTTTTCGTGCCAGATCTCAGTGAACTGAGACCCACCAATCACATGGGGATATAATGTCATTTCATCAGCATGCCGGCCAATCATTGTGCTCTCAACAGCACAGCGACTCTGGTTTTGAGGTGGCATGGCATGTCCGTGGCCCCAGCCTCCTCCTCACCCAGTCTAAAATAAACTCAAATTTAAGATGGAATAACGCTCCGAGTTTGTTATCATCAATTACGTTGAGCCTGGGCTGATTTTCCTTTCCACTTTTGAATGACATCATTGGTTTCCTGTCTTTTTTTTTCAAACAGGGCGTCACTGCTGCTGGAGTCATTTCGTTGTCTATCTATACATCGAGGAGAAAAGCTTCCATGATGTGACCAGTGTGACATTTGTGGGAGATGTTCCCTTAGCTGACTTAACTCACGCTAGTGGGCTCTCAAGATCCCAAGACCAGGTTGCCTCCTGCTTGGTTTGATAATGTGTCTGTTAAGTACCGGTAGGCCTATGTGTGCACTAATAGTTATGAGTCATTGACTTATGACCGGGCCCTGAAGACTGACTGGTTTCTCCCGGTCATTTAAGAGAGGGGCCCACTCACTTGTGTTGAGTGAGTCATTTGTTGTTTAGCACGGACTAAATCAATGAACGCTTCAGCTCTGATTCATTAAACCATCTGAGCTTATCACATGCACTGTCACATCCTGTTTGAGCGCTTTAACTGGCACATACAATCAAGTCATCCTGAGGTCAATGGGATTCTGTTCGGGGTGAATCATGAAATGGAAACACTTGAGCAAATACTTTAATTGGATCAGTCACCAGTAGTTAAGTCTATGGATGATGCATGACATGGTATACAATGGTTATCAGTCGAATAAAGAGCTGATCATGGTTTATTTAGTTATTTATTATTTTACCATTTACATGATCAAAGGGTGAAAGTGTATTGGATGAAAACAGATCTATACAACATACTAGACTCATATGGATTTATGCTTAAACATAGTCCTTACGATGCCCCTTAGATTAAATCACATTAAAAGTCAGTCAATCACCCAATGAAATTGAACGGACTATTGTCAGCCTCCCACACTGCTAATAAGTTCTACAATCTAGATGCAATGCAATCCCTCTGTACTTAATTTGTAAGACAAAAACATGCCAAGAAATTCCCAAGGGAAATTCTTTAAACCAGAGGCAAGCCTCTAGGTGATCTCTCTCTCTCTCTCTCGCGCGCGCGCTCTCTCTCGTTTGCCACTGGCGGCAGGTGATTTTTCAGCATGGCGGCCGGGGGGTGTGGTAGGGGAGTGATGCTCAGGCCTTTGATAGATGTTAAAGGAGTTACAAATTTGCTGCTTCATCTGCACTCGATTATTCTGCAATCAACAAACGTATTTTCTCGGCGAAGAGCTGTCAGCGCCTATTTCTGCAACACATCTCTCCCACGTAAACATCCCACCCGGCGGTCTTCCGATGCTCTCGTATGCACAATTCATTACTCTTCGCCCAAGAGCGAGCCCGCATATATGTTTTTTTTTTCAGTCTTCACATACATGAATGTAGATTAGACCCATTTGTTCTAATTCATCTCCACTGTGGTGATCTGTTTCAAAACCAGTTTTCTTCACACTTGCTGGATTAAAGAAAAAAAGCACACACACAGAAAAGAAAAAAGGGAAAACTTCTACTGCATATGGATCCAAGGCCTGCAACTTACAGGCTGTTGAGAGCTGAGGTTGCCCAGATTATAGTGGATGACCAAATAACTGTGCATTATGCAGAGTGGCAGTTACCAGCTTTGAAGAGACAAACTTTGTTTGGAAATCAAATTTGTACAGAGTCTATCAAGGCCTATACAGTGCGAATGTCAAAGTCTCGTTCAGACTTTTCTCTCCTCTCGTTCTAAGTGATCTCGACACCCCAAGTTGACTGAGTTCATGTGTCCCATGTTAAACAACAAAGCAACAACAATTGCGAGGCACCCTGCATTTTCACAGTGTAGCCTTTATAACTTTATCTTCCTCCGGCCATGAACAAATCTGCAGAGCTGTAATTATTACAGGGAAAGACAGAGCGCGAGCAGTCCATTCGGTCAGAGAATGGCTACTGTCGACGCTGTTGTGACTGACCAAGCGATGTAGTGGTCAGCCCTGTCGCCCGGGGCTGGAAAGTTGTGGGTTCCCGCACCGCGCCAAGTTTGAGTCAGCCCGGTCCTAAATCTAAAAAAAGGGGACTTCTTGGTCAGACAGACTGACCACAGAGACATCAGTCGGCTCAGGGTTTCCCTGCCTTCTCATGAAGTTCGCTGGCTGCCAGGCCCCGAAAAACAATGCAGGTTCAAAGAGGCATACGCTGCCATCGCCCCTGCGAAAGACATTAGCTGGGAATAGCCGCGGCAGTGGCCATCTGCTTTCTATGGTGCATGCGAAGGGTGGCATTTGTGGGCACCAAAAATTTGCTTTTTTATGGAGTTGGTGTTGATGTCCCTTCGCTTTTGTTTTTCGTGTTTTTCATGTCTTTGACGTCCCCACCTCCTTTGTTTTTGTTCTTTTTGGCGTGTGTGTGTTTTTCCCACTTTGAACGTCCCTGTTTTTTTTTTGATGAGGTTCTTCCTCTCCCTTCCCTTCCACTTCGTTTAATTAGCCCCTGTTAACTTTTCCAGAGCTCCCCAAAAGATCAGGGAAAGAAGGAGTGGGGGTGGGGTGGGGGTGGGGGGGGTGGCGGCAGAGGAGAAGAAAAAATGGGCCGGGTCTCACATGGACGTGACTGACTGCAGAGCTTGCGTGTCGGGGAGTATCGTCTTTCCGATACCGCAGCTCCTAAAAAAGAGCGAATCCATCTCCAGCATTTTTTACAGCCTCTGGAAGAGCCACAGAGAAGATAAGTCGAGCGGGCTGTCAGACGAGGCTACGCTTCCACGGAGCGCCGGGGACTGTTTTGCCGGCATCCAGCCTTGCCAGGAGAATGACTGGCAGGGGCCGTATACTTCAGCATGCTACATCCATACATCAAAACAGATGTGTTAAAAATGCGTCGAACATTTTTGGGTTCCTGTAACTGACACACACCCATTTGTCAAGATAACTCGAATTAAGCAACTTGTCAGATTTCATACTACGGAGGGTATCAATCTTATTTCTCTGTCTCGTGTTTCAAGTTTGTTTTTTGGAATGAGGCACAGCAGGAGTGAACAGCCAATTCAGGAAGGCATTTCTATACATGATAGACTATTTTATACCTCACTACTGGAGTCAGAAGTAGTTGAATACCTCCCTTTTTTTCTTGTTTATTTTTTTTTGCCGTCTTTCCCAAATCAATTACTACTTGACAAAGTAACTAACAGGACCCACAAAGACAATCCTCTGTTTCACGGGTGTAATTTTGTTTGGCAGGTCTGCATATTTCGCTTGGCCCCGTGCCTGTCTGCCCCAGCTGTGGAGGAGACATTTCCTAAACCTCTTTTTTTATGTCTCTCTCTCTCTCTCTGTATCTTTCTTTCTCTTTCTTTCTTGCTCTCTCTGTGCAAGATTACATTGTCTTTTTGATGTCTTCCGTGCTCTCCGCAATGGCTGGTCGTGATACACAGTGTCCAAAAAGCAGATCACTTCCATCGCTTTGCTCTGGCCATTCTGGTGGTGCATTATATAACATCGGTGATGGCAATCTCTTCCCTTTTGGACATGGTCTGTGATTGATACTGGAAAGCATCCATTTCATGCTCAGTCACTGGCACTTACTGTGGAGACATGATGTTTTTCTCTGTTGCACCCAGTGGAAAATCGCCTGTGTTTCTTTTCTTTCCAATTACCGTTCAATCGACTCACTGCAGAATGAATAGAAAGGGAGAGATTGCAAGAATGAGAGAGAGAGAGAAAGAGTAGAGCAAGAAGAAAAGAGACACAGAGGGAGAGGGAGAGAGGGAGAGACAGAACCTTATTTGAGAGCAGGAGAGTAATCAAGACTGTCAGGGATAGAGAGACAAAGAAAGATATCAAATATTTTTTTTCCACCTCCAACAGGATGGGAGTCCTGGAGCTAATTGCGTGGATCAGAGAACAAAGGAATTCACTGGGACTGTGATTGAATGGAAAGGGGCCAAGAAAACCTGTTTCAATTACTGCAATAAGGGATATTCCAGTGCCGGCCAGGGACTGTAAAACAGTACCCCCCGGGGAAATCTTCGGCCAGTGAGGAGTAGCAAAATGCCAAAAGCACTCGCCGGATAGGCTATCATCTCAATCAGTCACTTGTGCAAAAAGGCTGAGCCAATCACAGGTGACAGGGGGAGCAGAAATTAAAGTGCAAAATGGCCCATTAAATCATTCGAGACCACCGGCACATCCCAAGCACTAAAAGCGACTATAAGAGCAACATTCTTCAGAGACGATGAAGACACAACGTGAAAGCATATAATTAGCTGAAATGTAGTTTAGCACGTTCCGAACCTTCATGTCGGAGAGACATATTAGCAATAGATTCGCTCATCCCTTCCGCAGCCATCCCCATTTACCACCAGCTCCAGGGAGGAAGGGAGGGAGGGAGGAAGGGAGGGTGGGGTGCTATCCACAACCCTCCCAGACGGTGATATGGGGCCTAGACGGATGCCGGCTTCCTGCAGGTGACAGGAAAT